>NW_027440307.1:0-145676 GCF_031893055.1 Leptodactylus fuscus
CCATGGTCCATTGTCCATATTCAACAATGGTCCATTGTGAATCAACAATGGTCCATTGTCCAAATACCTAACAACGGCCCGTTGCTAGGCGACAGTGTTCCATTGGTCCGTTGCCTAGCAACCGTTGTCGGGTGACCCTTGCTTAGCAACCATGGTCCATTGTCCATATTCAACAATGGTCCATTGTGAATCAACAATGGTCCATTGTCCAAATACCTAACAATGGCCCGTTGCTAGGCGACAGTGTTCCATTGGTCCGTTGCCTAGCAACCTTTGTCGGGTGACCCTTGCTTAGCAACCATGGTCCATTGTCCATATTCAACAATGGTCCATTGTGAATCAACAATGGTCCATTGTCCAAATACCTAACAACGGCCCATTGCCAGGCGACAGTGTTCCATTGGTCTGTTGCCTAGCAACCGTTGTCGGGTGACCCTTGCTTAGCAACCATGGTCCATTGTCCATATTCAACAATGGTCCATTGTGAATCAACAATGGTCCATTGTCCAAATACCTAACAACGGCCCGTTGCTAGGCGACAGTGTTCCATTGGTCCGTTGCCTAGCAACCGTTGTCGGGTGACCCTTGCTTAGCAACCATGGTCCATTGTCCATATTCAACAATGGTCCATTGTGAATCAACAATGGTCCATTGTCCAAATACCTAACAACAGCCCGTTGCTAGGCGACAGTGTTCCAATTGTCCGTTGCCTAGCAACCGTTGTCGGGTGACCCTTGCTTAGCAACCATGGTCAATTGTCCATATTCAACAATGGTCCATTGTGAATCAGCAATGGTCCTTTGTCCAAATACCTAACAACGGCCCGTTGCTAGGCGACAGTGTTCCATTGGTCCGTTGCCTAGCAACCGTTGTCGGGTGACCCTTGCTTAGCAACCATGGTCCATTGTCCATATTCAACAATGGTCCATTGTCCAAATACCTAACAATGGCCCGTTGCTAGGCGACAGTGTTCCATTGGTCCGTTGCCTAGCAACCGTTGTCGGGTGACCCTTGCTTAGCAACCATGGTCCATTGTGCATATTCAACAATGGTCCATTGTGAATCAACAATGGTCCATTGTCCAAATACCTAACAATGGCCCGTTGCTAGGCGACAGTGTTCCATTGGTCCATTGCCTAGCAACCGTTGTCGGGTGACCCTTGCTTAGCAACCATGGTCCATTGTCCATATTCAACAATGGTCCATTGTGAATCAACAATGGTCCATTGTCCAAATACCTAACAACGGCCCGTTGCTAGGCGACAGTGTTCCATTGGTCCGTTGCCTAGCAACCGTTGTCGGGTGACCCTTGCTTAGCAACCATGGTCCATTGTCCATATTCAACAATGGTCCATTGTGAATCAACAATGGTCCATTGTCCAAATACCTAACAACGGCCCGTTGCCAGGTGACAGTGTTCCATTGGTCCGTTGCCTAGCAACCGTTGTCGGGTGACCCTTGCTTAGCAACCATGGTCCACAATGGTCCATTGTCCAAATACCTAACAAGGGCCCGTTGCTAGGCGACAGTGTTCCATTGGTCCGTTGCCTAGCAACCGTTGTCGGGTGACCCTTGCTTAGCAACCATGGTCCATTGTCCATATTCAACAATGGTCCATTGTGAATCAACAATGGTCCATTGTCCAAATACCTAACAACGGCCCGTTGCTAGGCGACAGTGTTCCATTGGTCCGTTGCCTAGCAACCGTTGTCGGGTGACCCTTGCTTAGCAACCATGGTCCATTGTCCATATTCAACAATGGTCCATTGTGAATCAACAATGGTCCATTGTCCAAATACCTAACAAGAGCCCGTTGCTAGGCGACAGTGTTCCATTGGTCCGTTGCCTAGCAACCGTTGTCGGGTGACCCTTGCTTAGCAACCATGGTCCATTGTCCATATTCAACAATGGTCCATTGTGAATCAACAATGGTCCATTGTCCAAATACCTAACAAGGGCCCGTTGCTAGGCGACAGTGTTCCATTGGTCCGTTGCCTAGCAACCGTTGTCGGGTGACCCTTGCTTAGCAACCATGGTCCATTGTCCATATTCAACAATGGTCCATTGTCCAAATACCTAACAACGGCCCGTTGCTAGGCGACAGTGTTCCATTGGTCCGTTGCCTAGCAACCGTTGTCGGGTGACCCTTGCTTAGCAACCATGGTCCATTGTCCATATTCAACAATGGTCCATTGTCCAAATACCTAACAATGGCCCGTTGCTAGGCGACAGTGTTCCATTGGTCCGTTGCCTAGCAACCATTGTCGGGTGACCCTTGCTTGGCAACCATGGTCCATTGTCCATATTTAACAATGGTCCATTGTGAATCAACAATGGTCCATTGTCCAAATACCTAACAACGGCCCGTTGCTAGGCAACAGTGTTCCATTGGTCCGTTGACTAGCAACCGTTGTCGGGTGACCCTTGCTTAGCAACCATGGTCCATTGTCCATATTCAACAATGGTCCATTGTCCAAATACCTAACAATGGCCCGTTGCTAGGCGACAGTGTTCCAATTGTCCGTTGCCTAGCAACCGTTGTCGGGTGACCCTTGCTTAGCAACCATGGTCCATTGTCCATATTCAACAATGGTCCATTGTGAATCAACAATGGTCCATTGTCCAAATACCTAACAATGGCCCGTTGCTAGGCGACAGTGTTCCAATTGTCCGTTGCCTAGCAACCGTTGTCGGGTGACCCTTGCTTAGCAACCATGGTCCATTGTCCATATTCAACAACAGTGTTCCATTGGTCCGTTGCCTAGCAACCGTTGTCGGGTGACACTTGCTTAGCAACCATGGTCCATTGTCCATATTCAACAATGGTCCATTGTCCAAATACCTAACAACGGCCCGTTGCTAGGCGACAGTGTTCCATTGGTCCGTTGCCTAGCAACCGTTGTCGGGTGACACTTGCTTAGCAACCATGGTCCATTGTCCATATTCAACAATGATCCATTGTCCAAATACCTAACAACGGCCCGTTGCTAGGCGACAGTGTTCCATTGGTCCGTTGCCTAGCAACCGTTGTCGGGCGACCCTTGCTTAGCAACCATGGTCCATTGTCCATATTCAACAATGGTCTATTGTCCAAATACCTATCAACGGCCCGTTGCTAGGCGACAGTGTTCCATTGGTCCGTTGCCTAGCAACCGTTGTCGGGTGACCCTTGCTTAGCAACCATGGTCCATTGTCCATATTCAACAATGGTCCATTGTGAATCAACAATGGTCCATTGTCCAAATACCTAACAACGGCCCGTTGCCAGGTGACAGTGTTCCATTGGTCCGTTGCCTAGCAACCGTTGTCGGGTGACCCTTGCTTAGCAACCATGGTCCATTGTCCATATTCAACAATGGTCCATTGTGAATCAACAATGGTCCATTGACCAAATACCTAACAACGGCCCGTTGCTAGGCGACAGTGTTCCATTGGTCCGTTGCCTAGCAACCGTTGTCGGGTGACCCTTGCTTAGCAACCATGGTCCATTGTCCATATTCAACAATGGTCCATTGTGAATCAACAATGGTCCATTGTCCAAATACCTAACAACGGCCCGTTGCTAGGCGACAGTGTTCCATTGGTCCGTTGCCTAGCAACCGTTGTCGGGTGACCATTGCTTAACAACCATGGTCCATTGTCCATATTCAACAATGGTCCATTGTGAATCAACAATGGTCCATTGTCCAAATACCTAACAACGGCCCGTTGCTAGGCGACAGTGTTCCATTGGTCCGTTGCCTAGCAACCGTTGTCGGGTGACCCTTGCTTAGCAACCATGGTCCATTGTCCATATTCAACAATGGTCCATTGTGAATCAACAATGGTCCATTGTCCAAATACCTAACAACGGCCCGTTGCTAGGCGACAGTGTTCCATTGGTCCGTTGCCTAGCAACCGTTGTCGGGTGACCCTTGCTTAGCAACCATGGTCCATTGTCCATATTCAACAATGGTCCATTGTGAATCAACAATGGTCCATTGTTCAAATACCTAACAACGGCCCGTTGCTAGGCGACAGTGTTCTATTGGTCCGTTGCCTAGCAACCGTTGTCGGGTGACCCTTGCTTAGCAACCATGGTCCATTGTCCATATTCAACAATGGTCCATTGTGAATCAACAATGGTCCATTGTCCAAATACCTAACAACGGCCCGTTGCTAGGCGACAGTGTTCCATTGGTCCGTTGCCTAGCAACCGTTGTCGGGTGACCCTTGCTTAGCAACCATGGTCCATTGTCCATATTCAACAATGGTCCATTGTCCAAATACCTAACAATGGCCCGTTGCTAGGCGACAGTGTTCCATTGGTCCGTTGCCTAGCAACCGTTGTCGGGTGACCCTTGCTTAGCAACCATGGTCCATTGTCCATATTCAACAATGGTCCATTGTCCAAATACCTAACAATGGCCCGTTGCTAGGCGACAGTGTTCCATTGGTCCGTTGCCTAGCAACCTTTGTCGGGTGACCCTTGCTTAGCAACCATGGTCCATTGTCCATATTCAACAATGGTCCATTGTCCAAATACCTAACAACGGCTCGTTGCCAGGCGACAGTGTTCCATTGGTCCGTTGCCTAGCAACCATTGTCGGGTGACCCTTGCTTAGCAACCATGGTCCATTGTCCATATTCAACAATGGTCCATTGTGAATCAACAATGGTCCATTGTCCAAATACCTAACAACGGCCCGTTGCTAGGCGACAGTGTTCCATTGGTCCGTTGCCTAGCAACCGTTGTCGGGTGACCCTTGCTTAGCAACCATGGTCCATTGTCCATATTCAACAATGGTCCATTGTGAATCAACAATGGTCCATTGTCCAAATACCTAACAACGGCCCGTTGCTAGGCGACAGTGTTCCATTGGTCCGTTGCCTAGCAACCGTTGTCGGGTGACCCTTGCTTAGCAACCATGGTCCATTGTCCATATTCAACAATGGTCCATTGTGAATCAACAATGGTCCATTGTCCAAATACCTAACAACGGCCCGTTGCCAGGCGACAGTGTTCCATTGGTCCGTTGCCTAGCAACCGTTGTCGGGTGACCCTTGCTTAGCAACCATGGTCAATTGTCCATATTCAACAATGGTCCATTGTGAATCAGCAATGGTCCATTGTCCAAATACCTAACAACGGCCCGTTGCTAGGCGACAGTGTTCCATTGGTCCGTTGCCTAGCAACCAATGTCGGGTGACCCTTGCTTAGCAACCATGGTCCATTGTCCATATTCAACAATGGTCCATTGTCCAAATACCTAACAATGGCCCGTTGCTAGGCGACAGTGTTCCATTGGTCCGTTGCCTAGCAACCATTGTCGGGTGACCCTTGCTTAGCAACCATGGTCCATTGTCCATATTCAACAATGGTCTATTGTCCAAATACCTATCAACGGCCCGTTGCTAGGCGACAGTGTTCCATTGGTCCGTTGCCTAGCAACCGTTGTCGGGTGACCCTTGCTTAGCAACCATGGTCCATTGTCCATATTCAACAATGGTCCATTGTGAATCAACAATGGTCCATTGTCCAAATACCTAACAATGGTGCGTTGCTAGGCGACAGTGTTCCATTGGTCCGTTGTCTAGCAACTGTTGTCGGGAGACCCTTGCTTAGCAACCATGGTCCATTGTCCATATTCAACAATGGTCCATTGTGAATCAACAATGGTCCATTGTCCAAATACCTAACAACGGCCCGTTGCCAGGTGACAGTGTTCCATTGGTCCGTTGCCTAGCAACCGTTGTCGGGTGACCCTTGCTTAGCAACCATGGTCCATTGTCCATATTCAACAATGGTCCATTGTGAATCAACAATGGTCCATTGACCAAATACCTAACAACGGCCCGTTGCTAGGCGACAGTGTTCCATTGGTCCGTTGCCTAGCAACCGTTGTCGGGTGACCCTTGCTTAGCAACCATGGTCCATTGTCCATATTCAACAATGTTCCATTGTGAATCAACAATGGTCCATTGTCCAAATACCTAACAACGGCCCGTTGCTAGGCGACAGTGTTCCATTGGTCCGTTGCCTAGCAACCGTTGTCGGGTGACCATTGCTTAACAACCATGGTCCATTGTCCATATTCAACAATGGTCCATTGTGAATCAACAATGGTCCATTGTCCAAATACCTAACAACGGCCCGTTGCTAGGCGACAGTGTTCCATTGGTCCGTTGCCTAGCAACCGTTGTCGGGTGACCCTTGCTTAGCAACCATGGTCCATTGTCCATATTCAACAATGGTCCATTGTGAATCAACAATGGTCCATTTTCCAAATACCTAACAACGGCCCGTTGCTAGGCGACAGTGTTCCATTGGTCCGTTGCCTAGCAACCGTTGTCGGGTGACCCTTGCTTAGCAACCATGGTCCATTGTCCATATTCAACAATGGTCCATTGTGAATCAACAATGGTCCATTGTTCAAATACCTAACAACGGCCCGTTGCTAGGCGACAGTGTTCTATTGGTCCGTTGCCTAGCAACCGTTGTCGGGTGACCCTTGCTTAGCAACCATGGTCCATTGTCCATATTCAACAATGGTCCATTGTGAATCAACAATGGTCCATTGTCCAAATACCTAACAACGGCCCGTTGCTAGGCGACAGTGTTCCATTGGTCCGTTGCCTAGCAACCGTTGTCGGGTGACCCTTGCTTAGCAACCATGGTCCATTGTCCATATTCAACAATGGTCCATTGTCCAAATACCTAACAATGGCCCGTTGCTAGGCGACAGTGTTCCATTGGTCCGTTGCCTAGCAACCGTTGTCGGGTGACCCTTGCTTAGCAACCATGGTCCATTGTCCATATTCAACAATGGTCCATTGTCCAAATACCTAACAATGGCCCGTTGCTAGGCGACAGTGTTCCATTGGTCCGTTGCCTAGCAACCGTTGTCGGGTGACCCTTGCTTAGCAACCATGGTCTATTGTCCATATTCAACAATGGTCCATTGTGAATCAACAATGGTCCATTGTCCAAATACCTAACAACGGCCCGTTGCTAGGCGACAGTGTTCCATTGGTCCATTGCCTAGCAACCGTTGTCGGGTGACCCTTGCTTAGCAACCATGGTCCATTGTCCATATTCAACAATGGTCCATTGTGAATCAACAATGGTCCATTGTCCAAATACCTAACAATGGCCCGTTGCTAGGCGACAGTGTTCCATTGGTCCGTTGCCTAGCAACCTTTGTCGGGTGACCCTTGCTTAGCAACCATGGTCCATTGTCCATATTCAACAATGGTCCATTGTCCAAATACCTAACAACGGCTCGTTGCCAGGCGACAGTGTTCCATTGGTCCGTTGCCTAGCAACCATTGTCGGGTGACCCTTGCTTAGCAACCATGGTCCATTGTCCATATTCAACAATGGTCCATTGTGAATCAACAATGGTCCATTGTCCAAATACCTAACAACGGCCCGTTGCTAGGCGACAGTGTTCCATTGGTCCGTTGCCTAGCAACCGTTGTCGGGTGACCCTTGCTTAGCAACCATGGTCCATTGTCCATATTCAACAATGGTCCATTGTGAATCAACAATGGTCCATTGTCCAAATACCTAACAACGGCCCGTTGCTAGGCGACAGTGTTCCATTGGTCCGTTGCCTAGCAACCGTTGTCGGGTGACCCTTGCTTAGCAACCATGGTCCATTGTCCATATTCAACAATGGTCCATTGTGAATCAACAATGGTCCATTGTCCAAATACCTAACAACGGCCCGTTGCTAGGCGACAGTGTTCCATTGGTCCGTTGCCTAGCAACCGTTGTCGGGTGACCCTTGCTTAGCAACCATGGTCCATTGTCCATATTCAACAATGGTCCATTGTGAATCAACAATGGTCCATTGTCCAAATACCTAACAACGGCCCGTTGCCAGGCGACAGTGTTCCATTGGTCCGTTGCCTAGCAACCGTTGTCGGGTGACCCTTGCTTAGCAACCATGGTCAATTGTCCATATTCAACAATGGTCCATTGTGAATCAGCAATGGTCCATTGTCCAAATACCTAACAACGGCCCGTTGCTAGGCGACAGTGTTCCATTGGTCCGTTGCCTAGCAACCAATGTCGGGTGACCCTTGCTTAGCAACCATGGTCCATTGTCCATATTCAACAATGGTCCATTGTCCAAATACCTAACAATGGCCCGTTGCTAGGCGACAGTGTTCCATTGGTCCGTTGCCTAGCAACCATTGTCGGGTGACCCTTGCTTGGCAACCATGGTCCATTGTGCATATTCAACAATGGTCCATTGTGAATCAACAATGGTCCATTGTCCAAATACCTAACAACGGCCCGTTGCTAGGCGACAGTGTTCCATTGGTCCGTTGACTAGCAACCGTTGTCGGGTGACCCTTGCTTAGCAACCATGGTCCATTGTCCATATTCAACAATGGTCCATTGTGAATCAACAATGGTCCATTGTCCAAATACCTAACAATGGCCCGTTGCTAGGCGACAATGATCCATTGGTCCATTGCCTAGCAACCGTTGTCGGGTGACCCTTGCTTAGCAACCATGGTCCATTGTCCATATTCAACAATGGTCCATTGTGAATCAACAATGGTCCATTGTCCAAATACCTAACAACGGCCCGTTGCTAGGCGACAGTGTTCCATTAGTCCGTTGCCTAGCAACCGTTGTCGGGTGACCCTTGCTTAGCAACCATGGTCCATTGTCCAAATATCTAACAATGGCCCGTTGCTAGGCGACAGTGTTCCATTGGTCCGTTGCCTAGCAACCGTTGTCGGGTGACCCTTGCTTAGCAACCATGGTCAATTGTCCATATTCAACAATGGTCCATTGTGAATCAACAATGGTCCATTGTCCAAATACCTAACAATGGCCCGTTGCTAGGCGACAGTGTTCCATTGGTCCGTTGCCTAGCAACCGTTGTCGGGGTGACACTTGCTTAGCAACCATGGTCCATTGTCCATATTCAACAATGGTCCATCGTCCAAATACCTAACAACGGCCCGTTGCTAGGCGACAGTGTTCCATTAGTCCGTTGCCTAGCAACCGTTGTCGGGTGACCCTTGCTTAGCAACCATGGTCCATTGTCCAAATATCTAACAATGGCCCGTTGCTAGGCGACAGTGTTCCATTGGTCCGTTGCCTAGCAACCGTTGTCGGGTGACCCTTGTTTAGCAACCATGGTCAATTGTCCATATTCAACAATGGTCCATTGTGAATCAGCAATGGTCCATTGTCCAAATACCTATCAACGGCCCGTTGCTAGGCGACAGTGTTCCATTGGTCCGTTGCCTAGCAACCTTTGTCGGGTGACCCTTGCTAAGCAACCATGGTCCATTGTCCATATTCAACAATGGTCCATTGTGAATCAGCAATGTTCCATTGTCCAAATACCTAACAACGGCCCATTGCCAGGCGACAGTGTTCCATTGGTCTGTTGCCTAGCAACCGTTGTCGGGTGACCCTTGCTTAGCAACCATGGTCCATTGTCCATATTCAACAATGGTCCATTGTGAATCAACAATGGTCCATTGTCCAAATACCTAACAACGGCCCGTTGCTAGGCGACAGTGTTCCATTGGTCCGTTGCCTAGCAACCGTTGTCGGGTGACCCTTGCTTAGCAACCATGGTCCATTGTCCATATTCAACAATGGTCCATTGTGAATCAACAATGGTCCATTGTCCAAATACCTAACAATGGCCCGTTGCTAGGCGACAGTGTTCCATTGGTCCGTTGCCTAGCAACCTTTGTCGGGTGACCCTTGCTTAGCAACCATGGTCCATTGTCCATATTCAACAATCGTCCATTGTGAATCAACAATGGTCCATTGTCCAAATACCTAACAACGGCCCGTTGCCAGGTGACAGTGTTCCATTGGTCCGTTGCTTAGCAACCGTTGTCGGGTGACCCTTGCTTAGCAACCATGGTCCATTGTCCATATTCAACAATGGTCCATTGTGAATCAACAATGGTCCATTGTCCAAATACCTAACAACGGCCCGTTGCTAGGCGACAGTGTTCCATTGGTCCGTTGCCTAGCAACCGTTGTCGGGTGACCCTTGCTTAGCAACCATGGTCCATTGTCCATATTCAACAATGGTCCATTGTGAATCAACAATGGTCCATTGTCCAAATACCTAACAACGGCCCGTTGCTAGGCGACAGTGTTCCATTGGTCCGTTGCCTAGCAACCGTTGTCGGGTGACCCTTGCTTAGCAACCATGGTCCATTGTCCATATTCAACAATGGTCCATTGTCCAAATACCTATCAACGGCCCGTTGCTAGGCGACAGTGTTCCATTGGTCCGTTGCCTAGCAACCGTTGTCGGGTGACCCTTGCTTAGCAACCATGGTCCATTGTCCATATTCAACAATGGTCCATTGTGAATCAACAATGGTCCATTGTCCAAATACCTAACAATGGCGCGTTGCTAGGCGACAGTGTTCCATTGGTCTGTTGCCTAGCAACCGTTGTCTGGTGACCCTTGCTTAGCAACCATGGTCCATTGTCCATATTCAACAATGGTCCATTGTGAATCAACAATGGTCCATTGTCCAAATACCTAACAATGGCCCGTTGCTAGGCGACAGTGTTCCTTCGGCCCGTTGCCTAGCAACTGTTGTCGGGTGACCCTTGCTTAGCAACCATGGTCCATTGTCCATATTCAACAATGGTCCATTGTGAATCAACAATGGTCCATTGTCCAAATACCTAACAATGGCGCGTTGCTAGGCGACAGTGTTCCATTGGTCTGTTGCCTAGAAACCGTTGTCGGGTGACCCTTGCTTAGCAACCATGGTCCATTGTCCATATTCAACAATGGTCCATTGTGAATCAACAGTGGTCCATTGTCCAAATACCTAACAATGGCCTGTTGCTAGGCGACAGTGTTCCATTGGTCCGTTGCCTAGCAACCTTTGTCGGGTGACCCTTGCTTAGCAACCGTGGTCCATTGTCCATATTCAACAATGGTCCATTGTGAATCAACAATGGTCCATTGTCCAAATACCTAACAACGGCTCGTTGCCAGGCGACAGTGTTCCATTGGTCCGTTGCCTAGCAACCATTGTCGGGTGACCCTTGCTTAGCAACCATGGTCCATTGTCCAAATTCAACAATGGTCCATTGTGAATCAACAATGGTCCATTGTCCAAATACCTAACAACAGCCCGTTGCTAGGCGACAGTGTTCAATTGGTCCGTTGCCTAGCAACCGTTGTCGGGTGACCCTTGCTTAGCAACCATGGTCCATTGTCCATATTCAACAATGGTCCATTGTGAATCAACAATGGTCCATTGTCCAAATACCTAACAACGGCCCGTTGCTAGGCGACAGTGTTCCATTGGTCCGTTGCCTAGCAACCGTTGTCGGGTGACCCTTGCTTAGCAACCATGGTCCATTGTCCATATTCAACAATGGTCCATTGTGAATCAACAATGGTCCATTGTCCAAATACCGAACAACGGCCCGTTGCTAGGCGACAGTGTTCCATTGGTCCGTTGCCTAGCAACCGTTGTCGGGTGACCCTTGCTTAGCAACCATGGTCCATTGTCCATATTCAACAATGGTCCATTGTGAATCAACAATGGTCCATTGTCCAAATACCTAACAACGGCCCGTTGTTAGGCGACAGTGTTCCATTGGTCCGTTGCCTAGCAACCGTTGTCGGGTGACCCTTGCTTAGCAACCATGGTCCATTGTCCATATTCAACAATGGTCCATTGTGAATCAACAATGGTCCATTGTCCAAATACCGAACAACGGCCCGTTGCTAGGCGACAGTGTTCCATTGGTCCGTTGCCTAGCAACCGTTGTCGGGTGACCCTTGCTTAGCAACCATGGTCCATTGTCCATATTCAACAATGGTCCATTGTGAATCAACAATGGTCCATTGTCCAAATACCTAACAACGGCCCGTTGCTAGGCGACAGTGTTCCATTGGTCGTTGCCTAGCAACCGTTGTTGGGTGACCCTTGCTTAGCAACCATGGTCCATTGTCCATATTCAACAATGGTCCATTGTCCAAATACCTATCAACGGCCCGTTGCTAGGCGACAGTGTTCCATTGGTCCGTTGCCTAGCAACCGTTGTCGGGTGACCCTTGCTTAGCAACCATGGTCCATTGTCCATATTCAACAATGGTCCATTGAAAATCAACAATGGTCCATTGTCCAAATACCTAACAATGGCGCGTTGCTAGGCGACAGTGTTCCATTGGTCTGTTGCCTAGCAACCGTTGTCTGGTGACCCTTGCTTAGCAACCATGGTCCATTGTCCATATTCAACAATGGTCCATTGTGAATCAACAATGGTCCATTGTCCAAATACCTAACAATGGCCCGTTGCTAGGCGACAGTGTTCCAATTGTCCGTTGCCTAGCAACCGTTGTCGGGTGACCCTTGCTTAGCAACCATGGTCCATTGTCCATATTCAACAATGGTCCATTGTGAATCAACAATGGTCCATTGTCCAAATACCTAACAATGGCCCGTTGCTAGGCGACAGTGTTCCATTGGTCCGTTGCCTAGCAACTGTTGTCAGGTGACCCTTGCTTAGCAACCATGGTCCATTGTCCATATTCAACAATGGTCCATTGTGAATCAACAATGGTCCATTGTCCAAATACCTAACAATGGCCCGTTGCTAGGCGACAGTGTTCCATTGGTCCGTTGCCTAGCAACCTTTGTCGGGTGACCCTTGCTTAGCAACCATGGTCCATTGTCCATATTCAACAATGGTCCATTGTGAATCAACAATGGTCCATTGTCCAAATACCTAACAACGGCCCATTGCCAGGCGACAGTGTTCCATTGGTCTGTTGCCTAGCAACCGTTGTCGGGTGACCCTTGCTTAGCAACCATGGTCCATTGTCCATATTCAACAATGGTCCATTGTGAATCAACAATGGTCCATTGTCCAAATACCTAACAACGGCCCGTTGCTAGGCGACAGTGTTCCATTGGTCCGTTGCCTAGCAACCGTTGTCGGGTGACCCTTGCTTAGCAACCATGGTCCATTGTCCATATTCAACAATGGTCCATTGTGAATCAACAATGGTCCATTGTCCAAATACCTAACAATGGCCCGTTGCTAGGCGACAGTGTTCCAATTGTCCGTTGCCTAGCAACCGTTGTCGGGTGACCCTTGCTTAGCAACCATGGTCAATTGTCCATATTCAACAATGGTCCATTGTGAATCAGCAATGGTCCTTTGTCCAAATACCTAACAACGGCCCGTTGCTAGGCGACAGTGTTCCATTGGTCCGTTGCCTAGCAACCGTTGTCGGGTGACCCTTGCTTAGCAACCATGGTCCATTGTCCATATTCAACAATGGTCCATTGTCCAAATACCTAACAATGGCCCGTTGCTAGGCGACAGTGTTCCATTGGTCCGTTGCCTAGCAACCGTTGTCGGGTGACCCTTGCTTAGCAACCATGGTCCATTGTGCATATTCAACAATGGTCCATTGTGAATCAACAATGGTCCATTGTCCAAATACCTAACAATGGCCCGTTGCTAGGCGACAGTGTTCCATTGGTCCATTGCCTAGCAACCGTTGTCGGGTGACCCTTGCTTAGCAACCATGGTCCATTGTCCATATTCAACAATGGTCCATTGTGAATCAACAATGGTCCATTGTCCAAATACCTAACAACGGCCCGTTGCCAGGTGACAGTGTTCCATTGGTCCGTTACCTAGCAACCGTTGTCGGGTGACCCTTGCTTAGCAACCATGGTCCACAATGGTCCATTGTCCAAATACCTAACAAGGGCCCGTTGCTAGGCGACAGTGTTCCATTGGTCCGTTGCCTAGCAACCGTTGTCGGGTGACCCTTGCTTAGCAACCATGGTCCATTGTCCATATTCAACAATGGTCCATTGTGAATCAACAATGGTCCATTGTCCAAATACCTAACAACGGCCCGTTGCTAGGCGACAGTGTTCCATTGGTCCGTTGCCTAGCAACCGTTGTCGGGTGACCCTTGCTTAGCAACCATGGTCCATTGTCCATATTCAACAATGGTCCATTGTGAATCAACAATGGTCCATTGTCCAAATACCTAACAACGGCCCGTTGCTAGGCGACAGTGTTCCATTGGTCCATTGCCTAGCAACCGTTGTCGGGTGACCCTTGCTTAGCAACCATGGTCCATTGTCCATATTCAACAATGGTCCATTGTGAATCAACAATGGTCCATTGTCCAAATACCGAACAATGGCCCGTTGCTAGGCGACAGTGTTCCATTGGTCCGTTGCCTAGCAACCGTTGTCGGGTGACCCTTGCTTAGCAACCATGGTCCATTGTCCATATTCAACAATCGTTTATTGTGAATCAACATGGGTCCATTGTCCAAATACCTAACAACGGCCCGTTGCCAGGTGACAGTGTTCCATTGGTCCGTTGCCTAGCAACCGTTGTCGGGTGACCCTTGCTTAGCAACCATGGTCCATTGTCCATATTCAACAATCGTCCATTGTGAATCAACAATGGTCCATTGTCCAAATACCGAACAACGGCCCGTTGCTAGGCGACAGTGTTCCATTGGTCCGTTGCCTAGCAACCGTTGTCGGGTGACCCTTGCTTAGCAACCATGGTCCATTGTCCATATTCAACAATGGTCCATTGTGAATCAACAATGGTCCATTGTCCAAATACCTAACAACGGCCCGTTGCTAAGCGACAGTGTTCCATTGGTCCGTTGCCTAGCAACCGTTGTCGGGTGACCCTTGCTTAGCAACCATGGTCCATTGTCCATATTCAACAATGGTCCATTGTGAATCAACAATGGTCCATTGTCCAAATACCTAACAACGGCCCGTTGCTAGGCGACAGTGTTCCATTGGTCCGTTGCTTAGCAACCGTTGTCGGGTGACCCTTGCTTAGCAACCATGGTCCATTGTCCATATTCAACAATGGTCCATTGTGAATCAACAATGGTCCATTGTCCAAATACCTAATAACGGCCCGTTGCTAGGCGACAGTGTTCCATTGGTCCGTTGCCTAGCAACCGTTGTCGGGTGACCCTTGCTTTGCAACCATGGTCCATTGTCCATATTCAACAATGGTCCATTGTGAATCAACAATGGTCCATTGTCCAAATACCTAACAACGGCTCGTTGCCAGGCGACAGTGTTCCATTGGTCCGTTGCCCAGCAACCATTGTCGGGTGACCCTTGCTTAGCAACCATGGTCCATTGTCCATATTCAACAATGGTCCATTGTGAATCAACAATGGTCCATTGTCCAAATACCTAACAACGGCCCGTTGCTAGGCGACAGTGTTCCATTGGTCCGTTGCCTAGCAACCGTTGTCGGGTGACCCTTGCTTAGCAACCATGGTCCATTGTCCATAATCAACAATGGTCCATTGTGAATCAACAATGGTCCATTGTCCAAATACCTAACAACGGCTCGTTGCCAGGCGACAGTGTTCCATTGGTCCGTTGCCTAGCAACCATTGTCGGGTGACCCTTGCTTAGCAACCATGGTCCATTGTCCATATTCAACAATGGTCCATTGTGAATCAACAATGGTCCATTGTCCAAATACCTAACAACGGCCCGTTGCTAGGCGACAGTGTTCCATTGGTCCGTTGCCTAGCAACCGTTGTCGGATGACCCTTGCTTAGCAACCATGGTCCATTGTCCATATTCAACAATGGTCCATTGTCCAAATACCTAACAACGGCCCGTTGCTAGGCGACAGTGTTCCATTGGTCCGTTGCCTAGCAACCGTTGTCGGGTGACCCTTGCTTAGCAACCATGGTCCATTGTCCATATTCAACAATGGTCCATTGTGAATCAACAATGGTCCATTGTCCAAATACCGAACAACGGCCCGTTGCTAGGCGACAGTGTTCCATTGGTCTGTTGCCTAGCAACCGTTGTCGGGTGACCCTTGCTTAGCAACCATGGTCCATTGTCCATATTCAACAATGGTCCATTGTGAATCAACAATGGTCCATTGTCCAAATACCGAACAACGGCCCGTTGCTAGGCGACAGTGTTCCATTGGTCCGTTGCCTAGAAACCGTTGTCAGTTGACCCTTGCTTAGCAACCATGGTCCATTGTCCATATTCAACAATGGTCCATTGTGAATCAACAATGGTCCATTGTCCAAATACCTAACAACGGCTCGTTGCCAGGCGACAGTGTTCCATTGGTCCATTGCCTAGCAACCATTGTCGGGTGACCCTTGCTTAGCAACCATGGTCCATTGTCCATATTCAACAATGGTCCATTGTGAATCAAAAATGGTCCATTGTCCAAATACCTAACAACGGCCCGTTGCTAGGCGACAGTGTTCCATTGGTCCGTTGCCTAGCAACCGTTGTCGGGTGACCCTTGCTTAGCAACCATGGTCCATTGTCCATATTCAACAATGGTCCATTGTGAATCAACAATGGTCCATTGTCCAAATACCTAACAACGGCTCGTTGCCAGGCGACAGTGTTCCATTGGTCCGTTGCCTAGCAACCGTTGTCGGGTGACCCTTGCTTAGCAACCATGGTCCATTGTCCATATTCAACAATGGTCCATTGTGAATCAACAATGGTCCATTGTCCAAATACCGAACAACGGCCCGTTGCTAGGCGACAGTGTTCCATTGGTCCATTGCCTAGCAACCGTTGTCGGGTTACCCTTGCTTAGCAACCATGGTCCATTGTCCATATTCAACAATCGTCCATTGTGAATCAACAATGGTCCATTGTCCAAATACCTAACAACGGCCCGTTGCCAGGTGACAGTGTTCCATTGGTCCGTTGCTTAGCAACCGTTGTCGGGTGACCCTTGCTTAGCAACCATGGTCCATTGTCCATATTCAACAATGGTCCATTGTGAATCAACAATGGTCCATTGTCCAAATACCTAACAACGGCCCGTTGCTAGGCGACAGTGTTCCATTGGTCCGTTGCCTAGCAACCGTTGTCGGGTGACCCTTGCTTAGCAACCATGGTCCATTGTCCATATTCAACAATGGTCCATTGTGAATCAACAATGGTCCATTGTCCAAATACCTAACAACGGCCCGTTGCTAGGCGACAGTGTTCCATTGGTCCGTTGCCTAGCAACCGTTGTCGGGTGACCCTTGCTTAGCAACCATGGTCCATTGTCCATATTCAACAATGGTCCATTGTGAATCAACAATGGTCCATTGTCCAAATACCTAACAACGGCCCGTTGCTAGGCGACAGTGTTCCATTGGTCCGTTGCCTAGCAACCGTTGTCGGGTGACCCTTGCTTAGCAACCATGGTCCATTGTCCATATTCAACAATGGTCCATTGTGAATCAACAATGGTCCATTGTCCAAATACCGAACAACGGCCCGTTGCTAGGCGACAGTGTTCCATTGGTCCGTTGCCTAGCAACCGTTGTCGGGTGACCCTTGCTTAGCAACCATGGTCCATTGTCCATATTCAACAATCGTCCATTGTGAATCAACAATGGTCCATTGTCCAAATACCTAACAACGGCTCGTTGCCAGGCGACAGTGTTCCATTGGTCCGTTGTCTAGCAACCATTGTCGGGTGACCCTTGCTTAGCAACCATGGTCCATTGTCCATATTCAACAATGGTCCATTGTGAATCAACAATGGTCCATTGTCCAAATACCTAACAACGGCCCGTTGCTAGGCGACAGTGTTCCATTGGTCCGTTGCCTAGCAACCGTTGTCGGGTGACCCTTGCTTAGCAACCATGGTCCATTGTCCATATTCAACAATGGTCCATTGTGAATCAACAATGGTCCATTGTCCAAATACCTAACAACGGCCCGTTGCTAGGCGACAGTGTCCCATTGGTCCATTGCCTAGCAACCGTTGTCGGGTGACCCTTGCTTAGCAACCATGGTCCATTGTCCATATTCAACAATGGTCCATTGTGAATCAACAATGGTCCATTGTCCAAATACCGAACAACGGCCCGTTGCTAGGCGACAGTGTTCCATTGGTCCGTTGCCTAGCAACCGTTGTCGGGTGACCCTTGCTTAGCAACCATGGTCCATTGTCCATATTCAACAATCGTCCATTGTGAATCAACATGGGTCCATTGTCCAAATACCTAACAACGGCCCGTTGCCAGGTGACAGTGTTCCATTGGTCCGTTGCCTAGCAACCGTTGTCGGGTGACATTTGCTTAGCAACCATGGTCCATTGTCCATATTCAACAATCGTCCATTGTGAATCAACAATGGTCCATTGTCCAAATACCGAACAACGGCCCGTTGCTAGGCGACAGTGTTCCATTGGTCCGTTGCCTAGCAACCGTTGTCAGGTGACCCTTGCTTAGCAACATGGCCATGGGGCTCCATTGTCCATATTCAACAATGGTCCATTGTGAATCAACAATGGTCCATTGTCCAAATACCTAACAACGGCTCGTTGCTAGGCGACAGTGTTCCATTGGTCCGTTGCCTAGCAACCGTTGTCGGGTGACCTTGCTTAGCAACCATGGTCCATTGTCCATATTCAACAATCGTCCATTGTGAATCAACAATGGTCCATTGTCCAAATACCTAACAACGGCCCGTTGCCAGGTGACAGTGTTCCATTGGTCCGTTGCTTAGCAACCGTTGTCGGGTGACCCTTGCTTAGCAACCATGGTCCATTGTCCATATTCAACAATGGTCCATTGTGAATCAACAATGGTCCATTGTCCAAATACCTAACAACGGCCCGTTGCTAGGCGACAGTTTTCCATTGGTCCGTTGCCTAGCAACCGTTGTCGGGTGACCCTTGCTTAGCAAACCATGGTCCATTGTCCATATTCAACAATGGTCCATTGTGAATCAACAATGGTCCATTGTCCAAATACCTAACAACGGCTCGTTGCCAGGCGACAGTGTTCCATTGGTCTGTTGCCTAGCAACCGTTGTCGGGTGACCCTTGCTTAGCAACCATGGTCCATTGTCCATATTCAACAATGGTCCATTGTGAATCAACAATGGTCCATTGTCCAAATACCTAACAACGGCCCGTTGCTAGGCGACAGTGTTCCATTGGTCCGTTGCCTAGCAACCGTTGTCGGGTGACCCTTGCTTAGCAACCATGGTCCATTGTCCATATTCAACAATGTCCATTGTGAATCAACAATGGTCCATTGTCCAAATACCTAACAACGGCCGTTGCCAGGCGACAGTGTTCCATTGGTCTGTTGCCTAGCAACCGTTGTCGGGTGACCCTTGCTTAGCAACCATGGTCCATTGTCCATATTCAACAATGGTCCATTGTGAATCAACAATGGTCCATTGTCCAAATACCTAACAACGGCCCGTTGCTAGGCGACAGTGTTCCATTGGTCCGTTGCCTAGCAACCGTTGTCGGGTGACCCTTGCTTAGCAACCATGGTCCATTGTCCATATTCAACAATGGTCCATTGTGAATCAACAATGGTCCATTGTCCAAATACCTAACAACGGCCGTTGCTAGGCGACAGTGTTCCATTGGTCCATTGCCTAGCAACCGTTGTCGGGTGACCCTTGCTTAGCAACCATGGTCCATTGTCCATATTCAACAATGGTCCATTGTGAATCAACAATGGTCCATTGTCCAAATACCGAACAACGGGCCCGTTGCTAGGCGACAGTGTTCCATTGGTCCGTTGCCTAGCAACCGTTGTCGGGTGACCCTTGCTTAGCAACCATGGTCCATTGTCCATATTCAACAATCGTCCATTGTGAATCAAACATGGGTCCATTGTCCAAATACCTAACAACGGCCCGTTGCCAGGTGACAGTGTTCCATTGGTCCGTTGCCTAGCAACCGTTGTCGGGTGACATTTGCTTAGCAACCATGGTCCATTGTCCATATTCAACAATCGTCCATTGTGAATCAACAATGGTCCATTGTCCAAATACCGAACAACGGCCCGTTGCTAGGCGACAGTGTTCCATTGGTCCGTGCCTAGCAACCGTTGTCAGGTGACCCTTGCTTAGCAACCATGGTCCATTGTCCATATTCAACAATGGTCCATTGTGAATCAACAATGGTCCATTGTCCAAATACCTAACAACGGCTCGTTGCTAGGCCGACCGTGTTCCATTGGTCCGTTGCCTAGCAACCGTTGTCGGGTGACCCTTGCTTAGCAACCATGGTCCATTGTCCATATTCAACAATCGTCCATTGTGAATCAACAATGGTCCATTGTCCAAATACCTAACAACGGCCCGTTGCCAGGTGACAGTGTTCCATTGGTCCGTTGCTTAGCAACCGTTGTCGGGTGACCCTTGCTTAGCAACCATGGTCCATTGTCCATATTCAACAATGGTCCATTGTGAATCAACAATGGTCCATTGTCCAAATACCTAACAACGGCCCGTTGCTAGGCGACAGTTTTCCATTGGTCCGTTGCCTAGCAACCGTTGTCGGGTGACCCTTGCTTAGCAACCATGGTCCATTGTCCATATTCAACAATGGTCCATTGTGAATCAACAATGGTCCATTGTCCAAATACCTAACAACGGCTCGTTGCCAGGCGACAGTGTTCCATTGGTCTGTTGCCTAGCAACCGTTGTCGGGTGACCCTTGCTTAGCAACCATGGTCCATTGTCCATATTCAACAATGGTCCATTGTGAATCAACAATGGTCCATTGTCCAAATACCGAACAACGGCCCGTTGCTAGGCGACAGTGTTCCATTGGTCCGTTGCCTAGCAACCGTTTTCGGGTGACCCTTGCTTAGCAACCATGGTCCATTGTCCATATTCAACAATGGTCCATTGTGAATCAACAATGGTCCATTGTCCAAATACCTAACAACGGCCCGTTGCTAAGCGACAGTGTTCCATTGGTCCGTTGCCTAGCAACCGTTGTCGGGTGACCCTTGCTTAGCAAAAATGGTCCATTGTCCATATTCAACAATGGTCCATTGTGAATCAACAATGGTCCATTGTCCAAATACCTAACAACGGCCCGTTGCTAGGCGACAGTGTTCCATTGGTCCGTTGCCTAGCAACCGTTGTCGGGTGACCCTTGCTTAGCAACCATGGTCCATTGTCCATATTCAACAATGGTCCATTGTCCAAATACCTAACAACGGCCCGTTGCTAGGCGACAGTGTTCTTTTGGTCCGTTGTCTAGCAACTGTTGTCGGGTGACCCTTGCTTAGCAACCATGGTCCATTGTCCATATTCAACAATGGTCCATTGTGAATCAACAATGGTCCATTGTCCAAATACCTAACAACGGCCCGTTGCCAGGTGACAGTGTTCCATTGGTCCGTTGCCTAGCAACCGTTGTCGGGTGACCCTTGCTTAGCAACCATGGTCCATTGTCCATATTCAACAATCGTCCATTGTGAATCAACAATGGTCCATTGTCCAAATACCGAACAACGGCCCGTTGCTAGGCGACAGTGTTCCATTGGTCCGTTGCCTAGCAACCGTTGTCAGGTGACCCTTGCTTAGCAACCATGGTCCATTGTCCATATTCAACAATGGTCCATTGTGAATCAACAATGGTCCATTGTCCAAATACCGAACAACGGCCCGTTGCTAGGCGACAGTGTTCCATTGGTCCGTTGCCTAGCAACCGTTGTCGGGTGACCCTTGCTTAGCAACCATGGTCCATTGTCCATATTCAACAATGGTCCATTGTGAATCAACAATGGTCCATTGTCCAAATACCGAACAACGGCCCGTTGCTAGGCGACAGTGTTCCATTGGTCCGTTGCCTAGCAACCGTTGTCGGGTGACCCTTGCTTAGCAACCATGGTCCATTGTCCATATTCAACAATGGTCCATTGTGAATCAACAATGGTCCATTGTCCAAATACCTAACAACGGCCCGTTGCTAGGCGACAGTGTTCCATTGGTCCGTTGCCTAGCAACCGTTGTCGGGTGACCCTTGCTTAGCAACCATGGTCCATTGTCCATATTCAACAATGGTCCATTGTGAATCAACAATGGTCCATTGTCCAAATACCTAACAACGGCCCGTTGCTAGGCGACAGTGTTCCATTGGTCCGTTGCCTAGCAACCATTGTCGGGTGACCCTTGCTTAGCAACCATGGTCCATTGTCCATATTCAACAATGGTCCATTGTGAATCAACAATGGTCCATTGTCCAAATACCTAACAACGGCTCGTTGCCAGGCGACAGTGTTCCATTGGTCCATTGCCTAGCAACCATTGTCGGGTGACCCTTGCTTAGCAACCATGCTCCATTGTCCATATTCAACAATGGTCCATTGTGAATCAACAATGGTCCATTGTCCAAATACCGAACAACGGCCCGTTGCTAGGCGACAGTGTTCCATTGGTCCGTTGCCTAGCAACCGTTGTCGGGTGACCCTTGCTTAGCAACCATGGTCCATTGTCCATATTCAACAATCGTCCATTGTGAATCAACAATGGTCCATTGTCCAAATACCTAACAACGGCCCGTTGCTAGGCGACAGTGTTCCATTGGTCCGTTGCCTAGCAACCGTTGTCGGGTGACCCTTGCTTAGCAACCATGGTCCATTGTCCATATTCAACAATGGTCCATTGTGAATCAACAATGGTCCATTGTCCAAATACCTAACAACGGCTCGTTGCCAGGCGACAGTGTTCCATTGGTCCGTTGCCTAGCAACCGTTGTCGGGTGACCCTTGCTTAGCAACCATGGTCCATTGTCCATATTCAACAATGGTCCATTGTGAATCAACAATGGTCCATTGTCCAAATACCTAACAACGGCCCGTTGCTAGGCGACAGTGTTCCATTGGTCCGTTGCCTAGCAACCGTTGTCGGGTGACCCTTGCTTAGCAACCATGGTCCATTGTCCATATTCAACAATGGTCCATTGTGAATCAACAATGGTCCATTGTCCAAATACCTAACAATGGCCCGTTGCTAGGCGACAGTGTTCCATTGGTCCGTTGCCTAGCAACCGTTGTCGGGTGACCCTTGCTTAGCAACCATGGTCCATTGTCCATATTCAACAATGGTCCATTGTCCAAATACCTAACAACGGCCCGTTGCTAGGCGACAGTGTTCCATTGGTCCGTTGCCTAGCAACCGTTGTCGGGTGACCCTTGCTTAGCAACCATGGTCCATTGTCCATATTCAACAATGGTCCATTGTCCAAATACCTAACAATGGCCCGTTGCTAGGCGACAGTGTTCCATTGGTCCGTTGTCTAGCAACCGTTGTCGGGTGACCCTTGCTTAGCAACCATGGTCCATTGTCCATATTCAACAATGGTCCATTGTGAATCAACAATGGTCCATTGTCCAAATACCTAACAACGGCCCGTTGCTAGGCGACAGTGTTCCATTGGTCCGTTGCCTAGCAACCGTTGTCGGGTGACCCTTGCTTAGCAACCATGGTCCATTGTCCATATTCAACAATGGTCCATTGTGAATCAACAATGGTCCATTGTCCAAATACCTAACAACGGCCCGTTGCTAGGCGACAGTGTTCCATTGGTCCGTTGCCTAGCAACCATTGTCGGGTGACCCTTGCTTAGCAACCATGGTCCATTGTCCATATTCAACAATGGTCCATTGTGAATCAACAATGGTCCATTGTCCAAATACCTAACAACGGCTCGTTGCCAGGCGACAGTGTTCCATTGGTCCGTTGCCTAGCAACCATTGTCGGGTGACCCTTGCTTAGCAACCATGGTCCATTGTCCATATTCAACAATGGTCCATTGTGAATCAACAATGGTCCATTGTCCAAATACCTAACAACGGCCCGTTGCTAGGCGACAGTGTTCCATTGGTCCGTTGCCTAGCAACCGTTGTCGGGTGACCCTTGCTTAGCAACCATGGTCCATTGTCCATATTCAACAATGGTCCATTGTGAATCAACAATGGTCCATTGTCCAAATACCTAACAACGGCTCGTTGCCAGGCGACAGTGTTCCATTGGTCCGTTGCCTAGCAACCGTTGTCGGGTGACCCTTGCTTAGCAACCATGGTCCATTGTCCATATTCAACAATGGTCCATTGTGAATCAACAATGGTCCATTATCCAAATACCTAACAACGGCCCGTTGCTAGGCGACAGTGTTCCATTGGTCCGTTGCCTAGCAACCGTTGTCGGGTGACCCTTGCTTAGCAACCATGGTCCATTGTCCATATTCAACAATGGTCCATTGTGAATCAACAATGGTCCATTGTCCAAATACCTAACAATGGCCCGTTGCTAGGCGACAGTGTTCCATTGGTCCGTTGCCTAGCAACCGTTGTCGGGTGACACTTGCTTAGCAACCATGGTCCATTGTCCATATTCAACAATGGTCCATTGTCCAAATACCTAACAACGGCCCGTTGCTAGGCGACAGTGTTCCATTGGTCCGTTGCCTAGCAACCGTTGTCGGGTGACCCTTGCTTAGCAACCATGGTCCATTGTCCATATTCAACAATGGTCCATTGTCCAAATACCTAACAATGGCCCGTTGCTAGGCGACAGTGTTCCATTGGTCCGTTGCCTAGCAACCGTTGTCGGGTGACCCTTGCTTAGCAACCATGGTCCATTGTCCATATTCAACAATGGTCCATTGTGAATCAACAATGGTCCATTGTCCAAATACCTAACAACGGCCCGTTGCTAGGCGACAGTGTTCCATTGGTCCGTTGCCTAGCAACCGTTGTCGGGTGACCCTTGCTTAGCAACCATGGTCCATTGTCCATATTCAACAATGGTCCATTGTGAATCAACAATGGTCCATTGTCCAAATACCGAACAACGGCCCGTTGCTAGGCGACAGTGTTCCATTGGTCCGTTGCCTAGCAACCGTTGTCGGGTGACCCTTGCTTAGCAACCATGGTCCATTGTCCATATTCAACAATCGTCCATTGTGAATCAACAATGGTCCATTGTCCAAATACCTAACAACGGCTCGTTGCCAGGCGACAGTGTTCCATTGGTCCGTTGCCTAGCAACCATTGTCGGGTGACCCTTGCTTAGCAACCATGGTCCATTGTCCATATTCAACAATGGTCCATTGTGAATCAACAATGGTCCATTGTCCAAATACCTAACAACGGCCCGTTGCTAGGCGACAGTGTTCCATTGGTCCGTTGCCTAGCAACCGTTGTCGGGTGACCCTTGCTTAGCAACCATGGTCCATTGTCCATATTCAACAATGGTCCATTGTGAATCAACAATGGTCCATTGTCCAAATACCTAGCAACGGCCCGTTGCTAGGCGACAGTGTTCCATTGGTCCGTTGCCTAGCAACCGTTGTCGGGTGACCCTTGCTTAGCAACCATGGTCAATTGTCCATATTCAACAATGCTCCATTGTGAATCAGCAATGGTCCATTGTCCAAATACCTAACAACGGCCCGTTGCTAGGCGACAGTGTTCCATTGGTCCGTTGCCTAGCAACCGTTGTCGGGTGACCCTTGCTTAGCAACCATGGTCCATTGTCCATATTCAACAATGGTCCATTGTGAATCAACAATGGTCCATTGTCCAAATACCTAACAACGGCCCGTTGCCAGGCGACAGTGTTCCATTGGTCCGTTGCCTAGCAACCGTTGTCGGGTGACCCTTGCTTAGCAACCATGGTCCATTGTCCATATTCAACAATGGTCCATTGTGAATCAACAATGGTCCATTGTCCAAATACCTAACAACGGCCCGTTGCTAGGTGACAGTGTTCCATTGGTCTGTTGCCTAGCAACCGTTGTTGGGTGACCCTTGCTTAGCAACCATGGTCCATTGTCCATATTCAACAATGGTCCATTGTGAATCAACAATGGTCCATTGTCCAAGTACCTAACAACGGCCCGTTGCTAGGCGACAGTGTTCCATTGGTCCGTTGCCTAGCAACCGTTGTCGGGTGACCCTTGCTTAGCAACCATGGTCCATTGTCCATATTCAACAATGGTCCATTGTGAATCAACAATGGTCCATTGTCCAAATACCTAACAACGGCCCGTTGCTAGGCGACAGTGTTCCATTGGTCCGTTGCCTAGCAACCGTTGTCGGGTGACCCTTGCTTAGCAACCATGGTCCATTGTCCATATTCAACAATGGTCCATTGTCCAAATACCTAACAACGGCCCGTTGCTAGGCGACAGTGTTCCATTGGACCGTTGCCTAGCAACAGTTGTCGTGTGACCCTTGCTTAGCAACCATGGTCCATTGTCCATATTCAACAATGGTCCATTGTCCAAATACCTATCAACGGCCCGTTGCTAGGCGACAGTGTTCCATTGGTCCGTTGCCTAGCAACCGTTGTCGGGTGACCCTTGCTTAGCAACCATGGTCCATTGTCCATATTCAACAATGGTCCATTGTGAATCAACAATGGTCCATTGTCCAAATACCTAACAACGGCCCGTTGCTAGGCGACAGTGTTCCATTGGTCCGTTGCCTAGCAACCGTTGTCGGGTGACCCTTGCTTAGCAACCATGGTCCATTGTCCATATTCAACAATGGTCCATTGTGAATCAACAATGGTCCATTGTCCAAATACCTAACAACGGCCCGTTGCCAGGCGACAGTGTTCCATTGGTCCGTTGCCTAGCAACCGTTGTCGGGTGACCCTTACTTAGCAACCATGGTCCATTGTCCATATTCAACAATGGTCCATTGTGAATCAACAATGGTCCATTGTCCAAATACCTAACAACGGCCCGTTGCTAGGCGACAGTGTTCCATTGGTCCGTTGCCTAGCAACCGTTGTCGGGTGACCCTTGCTTAGCAACCATGGTCCATTGTCCATATTCAACAATGGTCCATTGTCCAAATACCTAACAATGGCCCGTTGCTAGGCGACAGTGTTCCATTGGTCCGTTGCCTAGCAACCATTGTCGGGTGACCCTTGCTTGGCAACCATGGTCCATTGTCCATATTCAACAATGGTCCATTGTGAATCAACAATGGTCCATTGTCCAAATACCTAACAACGGCCCGTTGCTAGGCGACAGTGTTCCATTGGTCCGTTGACTAGCAACCGTTGTCGGGTGACCCTTGCTTAGCAACCATGGTCCATTGTCCATATTCAATAATGGTCCATTGTGAATCAACAATGGTCCATTGTCCAAATACCTAACAATGGCCCGTTGCTAGGCGACAGTGTTCCATTGGTCCGTTGCCTAGCAACCGTTGTCAGGTGACCCTTGCTTAGCAACCATGGTCCATTGTCCATATTCAACAATGGTCCATTGTGAATCAACAATGGTCCATTGTCCAAATACCTAACAACGGCCCGTTGCTAGGCGACAGTGTTCCACTGGTCCGTTGCCTAGCAACCGTTGTCGGGTGACACTTGCTTAGCAACCATGGTCCATTGTCCATATTCAACAATGGTCCATTGTCCAAATACCTAACAACGGCCCGTTGCTAGGCGACAGTGTTCCATTGGTCCGTTGCCTAGCAACCGTTGTCGGGTGACCCTTGCTTAGCAACCATGGTCCATTGTCCATATTCAACAATGGTCCATTGTGAATCAACAATGGTCCATTGTCCAAATACCTAACAACGGCCCGTTGCTAGGCGACAGTGTTCCATTGGTCCGTTGCCTAGCAACCGTTGTCGGGTGACCCTTGCTTAGCAACCATGGTCAATTGTCCATATTCAACAATGGTCCATTGTGAATCAGCAATGGTCCATTGTCCAAATACCTAACAATGGCTCGATGCTAGGCAACAGTTTTCAATTGTTCCGTTGCCTAGCAACCGTTGTCTGGTGACCCTTGCTTAGCAACCATGGTCCATTTTCCATATTCAACAATGGTCCATTGTCCAAATACCTATCAACGGCCCGTTGCTAGGCGACAGTGTTCCATTGGTCCGTTGCCTAGCAACCGTTGTCGGGTGACCCTTGCTTAGCAACCATGGTCCATTGTCCATATTCAACAATGGTCCATTGTGAATCAACAATGGTCCATTGTCCAAATACCTAACAACGGCCCGTTGCTAGGCGACAGTGTTCCAATTGTCCGTTGCCTAGCAACCGTTGTCGGGTGACCCTTGCTTAGCAACCATGGTCAATTGTCCATATTCAACAATGGTCCATTGTGAATCAGCAATGGTCCTTTGTCCAAATACCTAACAACGGCCCGTTGCTAGGCGACAGTGTTCCATTGGTCCGTTGCCTAGCAACCGTTGTCGGGTGACCCTTGCTTAGCAACCATGGTCCATTGTCCATATTCAACAATGGTCCATTGTCCAAATACCTAACAATGGCCCGTTGCTAGGCGACAGTGTTCCATTGGTCCGTTGCCTAGCAACCGTTGTCGGGTGACCCTTGCTTAGCAACCATGGTCCATTGTGCATATTCAACAATGGTCCATTGTGAATCAACAATGGTCCATTGTCCAAATACCTAACAATGGCCCGTTGCTAGGCGACAGTGTTCCATTGGTCCATTGCCTAGCAACCGTTGTCGGGTGACCCTTGCTTAGCAACCATGGTCCATTGTCCATATTCAACAATGGTCCATTGTGAATCAACAATGGTCCATTGTCCAAATACCTAACAACGGCCCGTTGCTAGGCGACAGTGTTCCATTGGTCCGTTGCCTAGCAACCGTTGTCGGGTGACCCTTGCTTAGCAACCATGGTCCATTGTCCATATTCAACAATGGTCCATTGTGAATCAACAATGGTCCATTGTCCAAATACCTAACAATGGCCCGTTGCTAGGCGACAGTGTTCCATTGGTCCGTTGCCTAGCAACCGTTGTCGGGTGACCCTTGCTTAGCAACCATGGTCCATTGTGCATATTCAACAATGGTCCATTGTGAATCAACAATGGTCCATTGTCCAAATACCTAACAACGGCCCGTTGCCAGGTGACAGTGTTCCATTGGTCCGTTGCCTAGCAACCGTTGTCGGGTGAACCTTGCTTAGCAACCATGGTCCATTGTCCATATTCAACAATGGTCCATTGTGAATCAACAATGGTCCATTGTCCAAATACCTAACAACGGCCCGTTGCTAGGCGACAGTGTTCCATTGGTCCGTTGCCTAGCAACCGTTGTCGGGTGACCCTTGCTTAGCAACCATGATCCATTGTCCATATTCAACAATGGTCCATTGTGAATCAACAATGGTCCATTGTCCAAATACCAAACAACGGCCCGTTGCCAGGCGACAGTGTTCCATTGGTCCGTTGCCTAGCAACCATTGTCGGGTGACCCTTGCTTAGCAACCATGGTCAATTGTCCATATTCAACAATGGTCCATTGTGAATCAGCAATGGTCCATTGTCCAAATACCTAACAACGGCCCGTTGCTAGGCGACAGTGTTCCATTGGTCCGTTGCCTAGCAACCGTTGTCAGGTGACCCTTGCTTAGCAACCATGGTCCATTGTCCATATTCAACAATGGTCCATTGTCCAAATACCTAACAATGGCCCGTTGCTAGGCGACAGTGTTCCATTGGTCCGTTGCCTAGCAACCATTGTCGGATGACCCTTGCTTGGCAACCATGGTCCATTGTCCATATTTAACAATGGTCCACTGTGAATCAACAATGGTCCATTGTCCAAATACCTAACAACGGCCCGTTGCTAGGCGACAGTGTTCCATTGGTCCGTTGACTAGCAACCGTTGTCGGGTGACCCTTGCTTAGCAACCATGGTCCATTGTCCATATTCAACAATGGTCCATTGTCCAAATACCTAACAATGGCCCGTTGCTAGGCGACAGTGTTCCAATTGTCCGTTGCCTAGCAACCGTTGTCGGGTGACCCTTGCTTAGCAACCATGGTCCATTGTCCATATTCAACAATGGTCCATTGTGAATCAACAATGATCCATTGTCCAAATACCTAACAACGGCCCGTTGCTAGGCGACAGTGTTCCATTGGTCCGTTGCCTAGCAACCGTTGTCGGGTGACACTTGCTTAGCAACCATGGTCCATTGTCCATATTCAACAATGGTCCATTGTCCAAATACCTAACAACGGCCCGTTGCTAGGCGACAGTGTTCCATTGGTCCGTTGCCTAGCAACCGTTGTCGGGCGACCCTTGCTTAGCAACCATGGTCCATTGTCCATATTCAACAATGGTCTATTGTCCAAATACCTATCAACGGCCCGTTGCTAGGCGACAGTGTTCCATTGGTCCGTTGCCTAGCAACCGTTGTCGGGTGACCCTTGCTTAGCAACCATGGTCCATTGTCCATATTCAACAATGGTCCATTGTGAATCAACAATGGTCCATTGTCCAAATACCTAACAATGGTGCGTTGCTAGGCGACAGTGTTCCATTGGTCCGTTGTCTAGCAACTGTTGTCGGGAGACCCTTGCTTAGCAACCATGGTCCATTGTCCATATTCAACAATGGTCCATTGTGAATCAACAATGGTCCATTGTCCAAATACCTAACAACGGCCCGTTGCCAGGTGACAGTGTTCCATTGGTCCGTTGACTAGCAACCGTTGTCGGGTGACCCTTGCTTAGCAACCATGGTCCATTGTCCATATTCAACAATGGTCCATTGTGAATCAACAATGGTCCATTGACCAAATACCTAACAACGGCCCGTTGCTAGGCGACAGTGTTCCATTGGTCCGTTGCCTAGCAACCGTTGTCGGGTGACCCTTGCTTAGCAACCATGGTCCATTGTCCATATTCAACAATGGTCCATTGTGAATCAACAATGGTCCATTGTCCAAATACCTAACAAGGGCCCGTTGCTAGGCGACAGTGTTCCATTGGTCCGTTGCCTAGCAACCGTTGTCGGGTGACCATTGCTTAACAACCATGGTCCATTGTCCATATTCAACAATGGTCCATTGTGAATCAACAATGGTCCATTGTCCAAATACCTAACAACGGCCCGTTGCTAGGCGACAGTGTTCCATTGGTCCGTTGCCTAGCAACCGTTGTCGGGTGACCCTTGCTTAGCAACCATGGTCCATTGTCCATATTCAACAATGGTCCATTGTGAATCAACAATGGTCCATTGTCCAAATACCTAACAACGGCCCGTTGCTAGGCGACAGTGTTCCATTGGTCCGTTGCCTAGCAACCGTTGTCGGGTGACCCTTGCTTAGCAACCATGGTCCATTGTCCATATTCAACAATGGTCCATTGTGAATCAACAATGGTCCATTGTTCAAATACCTAACAACGGCCCGTTGCTAGGCGACAGTGTTCTATTGGTCCGTTGCCTAGCAACCGTTGTCGGGTGACCCTTGCTTAGCAACCATGGTCCATTGTCCATATTCAACAATGGTCCATTGTGAATCAACAATGGTCCATTGTCCAAATACCTAACAACGGCCCGTTGCTAGGCGACAGTGTTCCATTGGTCCGTTGCCTAGCAACCGTTGTCGGGTGACCCTTGCTTAGCAACCATGGTCCATTGTCCATATTCAACAATGGTCCATTGTCCAAATACCTAACAATGGCCCGTTGCTAGGCGACAGTGTTCCATTGGTCCGTTGCCTAGCAACCGTTGTCGGGTGACCCTTGCTTAGCAACCATGGTCCATTGTCCATATTCAACAATGGTCCATTGTCCAAATACCTAACAATGGCCCGTTGCTAGGCGACAGTGTTCCATTGGTCCGTTGCCTAGCAACCTTTGTCGGGTGACCCTTGCTTAGCAACCATGGTCCATTGTCCATATTCAACAATGGTCCATTGTCCAAATACCTAACAACGGCCCGTTGCTAGGCGACAGTGTTCCATTGGTCCATTGCCTAGCAACCATTGTCGGGTGACCCTTGCTTGGCAACCATGGTCCATTGTGCATATTCAACAATGGTCCATTGTGAATCAACAATGGTCCATTGTCCAAATACCTAACAACGGCCCGTTGCTAGTCGACAGTGTTCCATTGGTCCGTTGACTAGCAACCGTTGTCGGGTGACCCTTGCTTAGCAACCATGGTCCATTGTCCATATTCAACAATGGTCCATTGTGAATCAACAATGGTCCATTGTCCAAATACCTAACAATGGCCCGTTGCTAGGCGACAATGTTCCATTGGTCCATTGCCTAGCAACCGTTGTCGGGTGACCCTTGCTTAGCAACCATGGTCCATTGTCCATATTCAACAATGGTCCATTGTGAATCAACAATGGTCCATTGTCCAAATACCTAACAATGGCCCGTTGCTAGGCGACAGTGTTCCATTGGTCCGTTGCCTAGCAACCGTTGTCGGGTGACACTTGCTTAGCAACCATGGTCCATTGTCCATATTCAACAATGGTCCATTGTCCAAATACCTAACAACGGCCCGTTGCTAGGCGACAGTGTTCCATTAGTCCGTTGCCTAGCAACCGTTGTCGGGTGACCCTTGCTTAGCAACCATGGTCCATTGTCCAAATATCTAACAATGGCCCGTTGCTAGGCGACAGTGTTCCATTGGTCCGTTGCCTAGCAACCGTTGTCGGGTGACCCTTGCTTAGCAACCATGGTCAATTGTCCATATTCAACAATGGTCCATTGTGAATCAGCAATGGTCCATTGTCCAAATACCTATCAACGGCCCGTTGCTAGGCGACAGTGTTCCATTGGTCCGTTGCCTAGCAACCTTTGTCGGGTGACCCTTGCTAAGCAACCATGGTCCATTGTCCATATTGAACAATGGTCCATTGTGAATCAACAATGGTCCATTGTCCAAATACCTAACAACGGCCCATTGCTAGGCGACAGTGTTCCATTGGTCTGTTGCCTAGCAACCGTTGTCGGGTGACCCTTGCTTAGCAACCATGGTCCATTGTCCATATTCAACAATGGTCCATTGTGAATCAACAATGGTCCATTGTCCAAATACCTAACAACGGCCCGTTGCTAGGCGACAGTGTTCCATTGGTCCGTTGCCTAGCAACCGTTGTTGGGTGACCCTTGCTTAGCAACCATGGTCCATTGTCCATATTCAACAATGGTCCATTGTGAATCAACAATGGTCCATTGTCCAAATACCTAACAATGGCCCGTTGCTAGGCGACAGTGTTCCATTGGTCCGTTGCCTAGCAACCTTTGTCGGGTGACCCTTGCTTAGCAACCATGGTCCATTGTCCATATTCAACAATCGTCCATTGTGAATCAACAATGGTCCATTGTCCAAATACCTAACAACGGCCCGTTGCCAGGTGACAGTGTTCCATTGGTCCGTTGCTTAGCAACCGTTGTCGGGTGACCCTTGCTTAGCAACCATGGTCCATTGTCCATATTCAACAATGGTCCATTGTGAATCAACAATGGTCCATTGTCCAAATACCTAACAACGGCCCGTTGCTAGGCGACAGTGTTCCATTGGTCCGTTGCCTAGCAACCGTTGTCGGGTGACCCTTGCTTAGCAACCATGGTCCATTGTCCATATTCAACAATGGTCCATTGTGAATCAACAATGGTCCATTGTCCAAATACCTAACAACGGCCCGTTGCTAGGCGACAGTGTTCCATTGGTCCGTTGCCTAGCAACCGTTGTCGGGTGACCCTTGCTTAGCAACCATGGTCCATTGTCCATATTCAACAATGGTCCATTGTCCAAATACCTATCAACGGCCCGTTGCTAGGCGACAGTGTTCCATTGGTCCGTTGCCTAGCAACCGTTGTCGGGTGACCCTTGCTTAGCAACCATGGTCCATTGTCCATATTCAACAATGGTCCATTGTGAATCAACAATGGTCCATTGTCCAAATACCTAACAATGGCGCGTTGCTAGGCGACAGTGTTCCATTGGTCTGTTGCCTAGCAACCGTTGTCTGGTGACCCTTGCTTAGCAACCATGGTCCATTGTCCATATTCAACAATGGTCCATTGTGAATCAACAATGGTCCATTGTCCAAATACCTAACAATGGCCCGTTGCTAGGCGACAGTGTTCCTTCGGCCCGTTGCCTAGCAACTGTTGTCGGGTGACCCTTGCTTAGCAACCATGGTCCATTGTCCATATTCAACAATGGTCCATTGTGAATCAACAATGGTCCATTGTCCAAATACCTAACAATGGCGCGTTGCTAGGCGACAGTGTTCCATTGGTCTGTTGCCTAGCAACCGTTGTCGGGTGACCCTTGCTTAGCAACCATGGTCCATTGTCCATATTCAACAATGGTCCATTGTGAATCAACAATGGTCCATTGTCCAAATACCTAACAATGGCCTGTTGCTAGGCGACAGTGTTCCATTGGTCCGTTGCCTAGCAACCTTTGTCGGGTGACCCTTGCTTAGCAACCGTGGTCCATTGTCCATATTCAACAATGGTCCATTGTGAATCAACAATGGTCCATTGTCCAAATACCTAACAACGGCTCGTTGCCAGGCGACAGTGTTCCATTGGTCCGTTGCCTAGCAACCATTGTCGGGTGACCCTTGCTTAGCAACCATGGTCCATTGTCCAAATTCAACAATGGTCCATTGTGAATCAACAATGGTCCATTGTCCAAATACCGAACAACAGCCCGTTGCTAGGCGACAGTGTTCCATTGGTCCGTTGCCTAGCAACCGTTGTCGGGTGACCCTTGCTTAGCAACCATGGTCCATTGTCCATATTCAACAATGGTCCATTGTCCAAATACCTATCAACGGCCCGTTGCTAGGCGACAGTGTTCCATTGGTCCGTTGCCTAGCAACCGTTGTCGGGTGACCCTTGCTTAGCAACCATGGTCCATTGTCCATATTCAACAATGGTCCATTGTGAATCAACAATGGTCCATTGTCCAAATACCTAACAATGGCGCGTTGCTAGGCGACAGTGTTCCATTGGTCTGTTGCCTAGCAACCGTTGTCTGGTGACCCTTGCTTAGCAACCATGGTCCATTGTCCATATTCAACAATGGTCCATTGTGAATCAACAATGGTCCATTGTCCAAATACCTAACAATGGCCCGTTGCTAGGCGACAGTGTTCCTTCGGCCCGTTGCCTAGCAACTGTTGTCGGGTGACCCTTGCTTAGCAACCATGGTCCATTGTCCATATTCAACAATGGTCCATTGTGAATCAACAATGGTCCATTGTCCAAATACCTAACAATGGCGCGTTGCTAGGCGACAGTGTTCCATTGGTCTGTTGCCTAGCAACCGTTGTCGGGTGACCCTTGCTTAGCAACCATGGTCCATTGTCCATATTCAACAATGGTCCATTGTGAATCAACAATGGTCCATTGTCCAAATACCTAACAATGGCCTGTTGCTAGGCGACAGTGTTCCATTGGTCCGTTGCCTAGCAACCTTTGTCGGGTGACCCTTGCTTAGCAACCGTGGTCCATTGTCCATATTCAACAATGGTCCATTGTGAATCAACAATGGTCCATTGTCCAAATACCTAACAACGGCTCGTTGCCAGGCGACAGTGTTCCATTGGTCCGTTGCCTAGCAACCATTGTCGGGTGACCCTTGCTTAGCAACCATGGTCCATTGTCCAAATTCAACAATGGTCCATTGTGAATCAACAATGGTCCATTGTCCAAATACCTAACAACAGCCCGTTGCTAGGCGACAGTGTTCCATTGGTCCGTTGCCTAGCAACCGTTGTCGGGTGACCCTTGCTTAGCAACCATGGTCCATTGTCCATATTCAACAATGGTCCATTGTGAATCAACAATGGTCCATTGTCCAAATACCTAACAACGGCCCGTTGCTAGGCGACAGTGTTCCATTGGTCCGTTGCCTAGCAACCGTTGTCGGGTGACCCTTGCTTAGCAACCATGGTCCATTGTCCATATTCAACAATGGTCCATTGTGAATCAACAATGGTCCATTGTCCAAATACCGAACAACGGCCCGTTGCTAGGCGACAGTGTTCCATTGGTCCGTTGCCTAGCAACCGTTGTCGGGTGACCCTTGCTTAGCAACCATGGTCCATTGTCCATATTCAACAATGGTCCATTGTGAATCAACAATGGTCCATTGTCCAAATACCTAACAACGGCCCGTTGTTAGGCGACAGTGTTCCATTGGTCCTTTGCCTAGCAACCGTTGTCGGGTGACCCTTGCTTAGCAACCATGGTCCATTGTCCATATTCAACAATGGTCCATTGTGAATCAACAATGGTCCATTGTCCAAATACCGAACAACGGCCCGTTGCTAGGCGACAGTGTTCCATTGGTCCGTTGCCTAGCAACCGTTGTCGGGTGACCCTTGCTTAGCAACCATGGTCCATTGTCCATATTCAACAATGGTCCATTGTCCAAATACCTATCAACGGCCCGTTGCTAGGCGACACTGTTCCATTGGTCCGTTGCCTAGCAACCGTTGTCGGGTGACCCTTGCTTAGCAACCATGGTCCATTGTCCATATTCAACAATGGTCCATTGTCCAAATACCTAACAATGGCCCGTTGCTAGGCGACAGTGCTCCATTGGTCCGTTGCCTAGCAACCGTTGTCGGGTGACCCTTGCTTAGCAACCATGGTCCATTGTCCATATTCAACAATGGTCCATTGTGAATCAACAATGGTCCATTGTCCAAATACCTAACAACGGCCCGTTGCTAGGCGACAGTGTTCCACTGGTCCGTTGCCTAGCAACCGTTGTCGGGTGACACTTGCTTAGCAACCATGGTCCATTGTCCATATTCAACAATGGTCCATTGTCCAAATACCTAACAATGGCCCGTTGCTAGGCGACAGTGCTCCATTGGTCCGTTGCCTAGCAACCGTTGTCGGGTGACCCTTGCTTAGCAATTATGGTCAATTGTCCATATTCAACAATGGTCCATTGTGAATCAGCAATGGTCCATTGTCCAAATACCTAACAAGGGCCCGTTGCTAGGCGACAGTGTTCCATTGGTCCGTTGCCTAGCAACCGTTGTCGGGCGACCCTTGCTTAGCAACCATGGTCCATTGTCCATATTCAACAATGGTCCATTGTCCAAATACCTATCAACGGCCCGTTGCCAGGCGACAGTGTTCCATTGGTCTGTTGCCTAGCAACCGTTGTCGGGTGACCCTTGCTTAGCAACCATGGTCCATTGTCCATATTCAACAATGGTCCATTGTGAATCAACAATGGTCCATTGTCCAAATACCTAACAACGGCCCGTTGCTAGGCGACAGTGTTCCATTGGTCCGTTGCCTAGCAACCGTTGTCGGGTGACCCTTGCTTAGCAACCATGGTCCATTGTCCATATTCAACAATGGTCCATTGTGAATCAACAATGGTCCATTGTCCAAATACCTAACAATGGCCCGTTGCTAGGCGACAGTGTTCCATTGGTCCGTTGCCTAGCAACCTTTGTCGGGTGACCCTTGCTTAGCAACCATGGTCCATTGTCCATATTCAACAATGGTCCATTGTGAATCAACAATGGTCCATTGTCCAAATACCTAACAACGGCCCATTGCCAGGCGACAGTGTTCCATTGGTCTGTTGCCTAGCAACCGTTGTCGGGTGACCCTTGCTTAGCAACCATGGTCCATTGTCCATATTCAACAATGGTCCATTGTGAATCAACAATGGTCCATTGTCCAAATACCTAACAACGGCCCGTTGCTAGGCGACAGTGTTCCATTGGTCCGTTGCCTAGCAACCGTTGTCGGGTGACCCTTGCTTAGCAACCATGGTCCATTGTCCATATTCAACAATGGTCCATTGTGAATCAACAATGGTCCATTGTCCAAATACCTAACAACGGCCCGTTGCTAGGCGACAGTGTTCCAATTGTCCGTTGCCTAGCAACCGTTGTCGGGTGACCCTTGCTTAGCAACCATGGTCAATTGTCCATATTCAACAATGGTCCATTGTGAATCAGCAATGGTCCTTTGTCCAAATACCTAACAACGGCCCGTTGCTAGGCGACAGTGTTCCATTGGTCCGTTGCCTAGCAACCGTTGTCGGGTGACCCTTGCTTAGCAACCATGGTCCATTGTCCATATTCAACAATGGTCCATTGTCCAAATACCTAACAATGGCCCGTTGCTAGGCGACAGTGTTCCATTGGTCCGTTGCCTAGCAACCGTTGTCGGGTGACCCTTGCTTAGCAACCATGGTCCATTGTGCATATTCAACAATGGTCCATTGTGAATCAACAATGGTCCATTGTCCAAATACCTAACAATGGCCCGTTGCTAGGCGACAGTGTTCCATTGGTCCATTGCCTAGCAACCGTTGTCGGGTGACCCTTGCTTAGCAACCATGGTCCATTGTCCATATTCAACAATGGTCCATTGTGAATCAACAATGGTCCATTGTCCAAATACCTAACAACGGCCCGTTGCTAGGCGACAGTGTTCCATTGGTCCGTTGCCTAGCAACCGTTGTCGGGTGACCCTTGCTTAGCAACCATGGTCCATTGTCCATATTCAACAATGGTCCATTGTGAATCAACAATGGTCCATTGTCCAAATACCTAACAACGGCCCGTTGCCAGGTGACAGTGTTCCATTGGTCCGTTGCCTAGCAACCGTTGTCGGGTGACCCTTGCTTAGCAACCATGGTCCACAATGGTCCATTGTCCAAATACCTAACAAGGGCCCGTTGCTAGGCGACAGTGTTCCATTGGTCCGTTGCCTAGCAACCGTTGTCGGGTGACCCTTGCTTAGCAACCATGGTCCATTGTCCATATTCAACAATGGTCCATTGTGAATCAACAATGGTCCATTGTCCAAATACCTAACAACGGCCCGTTGCTAGGCGACAGTGTTCCATTGGTCCGTTGCCTAGCAACCGTTGTCGGGTGACCCTTGCTTAGCAACCATGGTCCATTGTCCATATTCAACAATGGTCCATTGTCCAAATACCTAACAATGGCCCGTTGCTAGGCGACAGTGTTCCATTGGTCCGTTGCCTAGCAACCATTGTCGGGTGACCCTTGCTTGGCAACCATGGTCCATTGTCCATATTTAACAATGGTCCATTGTGAATCAACAATGGTCCATTGTCCAAATACCTAACAACGGCCCGTTGCTAGGCGACAGTGTTCCATTGGTCCGTTGACTAGCAACCGTTGTCGGGTGACCCTTGCTTAGCAACCATGGTCCATTGTCCATATTCAACAATGGTCCATTGTCCAAATACCTAACAATGGCCCGTTGCTAGGCGACAGTGTTCCAATTGTCCGTTGCCTAGCAACCGTTGTCGGGTGACCCTTGCTTAGCAACCATGGTCCATTGTCCATATTCAACAATGGTCCATTGTGAATCAACAATGGTCCATTGTCCAAATACCTAACAATGGCCCGTTGCTAGGCGACAGTGTTCCAATTGTCCGTTGCCTAGCAACCGTTGTCGGGTGACCCTTGCTTAGCAACCATGGTCCATTGTCCATATTCAACAATGGTCCATTGTGAATCAACAATGGTCCATTGTCCAAATACCTAACAATGGCCCGTTGCTAGGCGACAGTGTTCCATTGGTCCGTTGCCTAGCAACCGTTGTCGGGTGACACTTGCTTAGCAACCATGGTCCATTGTCCATATTCAACAATGGTCCATTGTCCAAATACCTAACAACGGCCCGTTGCTAGGCGACAGTGTTCCATTGGTCCGTTGCCTAGCAACCGTTGTCGGGTGACACTTGCTTAGCAACCATGGTCCATTGTCCATATTCAACAATGGTCCATTGTCCAAATACCTAACAACGGCCCGTTGCTAGGCGACAGTGTTCCATTGGTCCGTTGCCTAGCAACCGTTGTCGGGCGACCCTTGCTTAGCAACCATGGTCCATTGTCCATATTCAACAATGGTCTATTGTCCAAATACCTATCAACGGCCCGTTGCTAGGCGACAGTGTTCCATTGGTCCGTTGCCTAGCAACCGTTGTCGGGTGACCCTTGCTTAGCAACCATGGTCCATTGTCCATATTCAACAATGGTCCATTGTGAATCAACAATGGTCCATTGTCCAAATACCTAACAATGGTGCGTTGCTAGGCGACAGTGTTCCATTGGTCCGTTGTCTAGCAACTGTTGTCGGGAGACCCTTGCTTAGCAACCATGGTCCATTGTCCATATTCAACAATGGTCCATTGTGAATCAACAATGGTCCATTGTCCAAATACCTAACAACGGCCCGTTGCCAGGTGACAGTGTTCCATTGGTCCGTTGCCTAGCAACCGTTGTCGGGTGACCCTTGCTTAGCAACCATGGTCCATTGTCCATATTCAACAATGGTCCATTGTGAATCAACAATGGTCCATTGACCAAATACCTAACAACGGCCCGTTGCTAGGCGACAGTGTTCCATTGGTCCGTTGCCTAGCAACCGTTGTCGGGTGACCCTTGCTTAGCAACCATGGTCCATTGTCCATATTCAACAATGGTCCATTGTGAATCAACAATGGTCCATTGTCCAAATACCTAACAACGGCCCGTTGCTAGGCGACAGTGTTCCATTGGTCCGTTGCCTAGCAACCGTTGTCGGGTGACCATTGCTTAACAACCATGGTCCATTGTCCATATTCAACAATGGTCCATTGTGAATCAACAATGGTCCATTGTCCAAATACCTAACAACGGCCCGTTGCTAGGCGACAGTGTTCCATTGGTCCGTTGCCTAGCAACCGTTGTCGGGTGACCCTTGCTTAGCAACCATGGTCCATTGTCCATATTCAACAATGGTCCATTGTGAATCAACAATGGTCCATTGTCCAAATACCTAACAACGGCCCGTTGCTAGGCGACAGTGTTCCATTGGTCCGTTGCCTAGCAACCGTTGTCGGGTGACCCTTGCTTAGCAACCATGGTCCATTGTCCATATTCAACAATGGTCCATTGTGAATCAACAATGGTCCATTGTTCAAATACCTAACAACGGCCCGTTGCTAGGCGACAGTGTTCTATTGGTCCGTTGCCTAGCAACCGTTGTCGGGTGACCCTTGCTTAGCAACCATGGTCCATTGTCCATATTCAACAATGGTCCATTGTGAATCAACAATGGTCCATTGTCCAAATACCTAACAACGGCCCGTTGCTAGGCGACAGTGTTCCATTGGTCCGTTGCCTAGCAACCGTTGTCGGGTGACCCTTGCTTAGCAACCATGGTCCATTGTCCATATTCAACAATGGTCCATTGTCCAAATACCTAACAATGGCCCGTTGCTAGGCGACAGTGTTCCATTGGTCCGTTGCCTAGCAACCGTTGTCGGGTGACCCTTGCTTAGCAACCATGGTCCATTGTCCATATTCAACAATGGTCCATTGTCCAAATACCTAACAATGGCCCGTTGCTAGGCGACAGTGTTCCATTGGTCCGTTGCCTAGCAACCGTTGTCGGGTGACCCTTGCTTAGCAACCATGGTCCATTGTCCATATTCAACAATGGTCCATTGTGAATCAACAATGGTCCATTGTTCAAATACCTAACAATGGCCCGTTGCTAGGCGACAGTGTTCCAATTGTCCGTTGCCTAGCAACCGTTGTCGGGTGACCCTTGCTTAGCAACCATGGTCCATTGTCCATATTCAACAATGGTCCATTGTGAATCAACAATGGTCCATTGTCCAAATACCTAACAATGGCCCGTTGCTAGGCGACAGTGTTCCATTGGTCCGTTGCCTAGCAACCGTTGTCGGGTGACACTTGCTTAGCAACCATGGTCCATTGTCCATATTCAACAATGGTCCATTGTCCAAATACCTAACAACGGCCCGTTGCTAGGCGACAGTGTTCCATTGGTCCGTTGCCTAGCAACCGTTGTCGGGTGACACTTGCTTAGCAACCATGGTCCATTGTCCATATTCAACAATGGTCCATTGTCCAAATACCTAACAACGGCCCGTTGCTAGGCGACAGTGTTCCATTGGTCCGTTGCCTAGCAACCGTTGTCGGGCGACCCTTGCTTAGCAACCATGGTCCATTGTCCATATTCAACAATGGTCTATTGTCCAAATACCTATCAACGGCCCGTTGCTAGGCGACAGTGTTCCATTGGTCCGTTGCCTAGCAACCGTTGTCGGGTGACCCTTGCTTAGCAACCATGGTCCATTGTCCATATTCAACAATGGTCCATTGTGAATCAACAATGGTCCATTGTCCAAATACCTAACAATGGTGCGTTGCTAGGCGACAGTGTTCCATTGGTCCGTTGTCTAGCAACTGTTGTCGGGAGACCCTTGCTTAGCAACCATGGTCCATTGTCCATATTCAACAATGGTCCATTGTGAATCAACAATGGTCCATTGTCCAAATACCTAACAACGGCCCGTTGCCAGGTGACAGTGTTCCATTGGTCCGTTGCCTAGCAACCGTTGTCGGGTGACCCTTGCTTAGCAACCATGGTCCATTGTCCATATTCAACAATGGTCCATTGTGAATCAACAATGGTCCATTGACCAAATACCTAACAACGGCCCGTTGCTAGGCGACAGTGTTCCATTGGTCCGTTGCCTAGCAACCGTTGTCGGGTGACCCTTGCTTAGCAACCATGGTCCATTGTCCATATTCAACAATGGTCCATTGTGAATCAACAATGGTCCATTGTCCAAATACCTAACAACGGCCCGTTGCTAGGCGACAGTGTTCCATTGGTCCGTTGCCTAGCAACCGTTGTCGGGTGACCATTGCTTAACAACCATGGTCCATTGTCCATATTCAACAATGGTCCATTGTGAATCAACAATGGTCCATTGTCCAAATACCTAACAACGGCCCGTTGCTAGGCGACAGTGTTCCATTGGTCCGTTGCCTAGCAACCGTTGTCGGGTGACCCTTGCTTAGCAACCATGGTCCATTGTCCATATTCAACAATGGTCCATTGTGAATCAACAATGGTCCATTGTCCAAATACCTAACAACGGCCCGTTGCTAGGCGACAGTGTTCCATTGGTCCGTTGCCTAGCAACCGTTGTCGGGTGACCCTTGCTTAGCAACCATGGTCCATTGTCCATATTCAACAATGGTCCATTGTGAATCAACAATGGTCCATTGTTCAAATACCTAACAACGGCCCGTTGCTAGGCGACAGTGTTCTATTGGTCCGTTGCCTAGCAACCGTTGTCGGGTGACCCTTGCTTAGCAACCATGGTCCATTGTCCATATTCAACAATGGTCCATTGTGAATCAACAATGGTCCATTGTCCAAATACCTAACAACGGCCCGTTGCTAGGCGACAGTGTTCCATTGGTCCGTTGCCTAGCAACCGTTGTCGGGTGACCCTTGCTTAGCAACCATGGTCCATTGTCCATATTCAACAATGGTCCATTGTCCAAATACCTAACAATGGCCCGTTGCTAGGCGACAGTGTTCCATTGGTCCGTTGCCTAGCAACCGTTGTCGGGTGACCCTTGCTTAGCAACCATGGTCCATTGTCCATATTCAACAATGGTCCATTGTCCAAATACCTAACAATGGCCCGTTGCTAGGCGACAGTGTTCCATTGGTCCGTTGCCTAGCAACCGTTGTCGGGTGACCCTTGCTTAGCAACCATGGTCCATTGTCCATATTCAACAATGGTCCATTGTGAATCAACAATGGTCCATTGTCCAAATACCTAACAACGGCCCGTTGCTAGGCGACAGTGTTCCATTGGTCCATTGCCTAGCAACCGTTGTCGGGTGACCCTTGCTTAGCAACCATGGTCCATTGTCCATATTCAACAATGGTCCATTGTGAATCAACAATGGTCCATTGTCCAAATACCTAACAATGGCCCGTTGCTAGGCGACAGTGTTCCATTGGTCCGTTGCCTAGCAACCTTTGTCGGGTGACCCTTGCTTAGCAACCATGGTCCATTGTCCATATTCAACAATGGTCCATTGTCCAAATACCTAACAACGGCTCGTTGCCAGGCGACAGTGTTCCATTGGTCCGTTGCCTAGCAACCATTGTCGGGTGACCCTTGCTTAGCAACCATGGTCCATTGTCCATATTCAACAATGGTCCATTGTGAATCAACAATGGTCCATTGTCCAAATACCTAACAACGGCCCGTTGCTAGGCGACAGTGTTCCATTGGTCCGTTGCCTAGCAACCGTTGTCGGGTGACCCTTGCTTAGCAACCATGGTCCATTGTCCATATTCAACAATGGTCCATTGTGAATCAACAATGGTCCATTGTCCAAATACCTAACAACGGCCCGTTGCTAGGCGACAGTGTTCCATTGGTCCGTTGCCTAGCAACCGTTGTCGGGTGACCCTTGCTTAGCAACCATGGTCCATTGTCCATATTCAACAATGGTCCATTGTGAATCAACAATGGTCCATTGTCCAAATACCTAACAACGGCCCGTTGCTAGGCGACAGTGTTCCATTGGTCCGTTGCCTAGCAACCGTTGTCGGGTGACCCTTGCTTAGCAACCATGGTCCATTGTCCATATTCAACAATGGTCCATTGTGAATCAACAATGGTCCATTGTCCAAATACCTAACAACGGCCCGTTGCCAGGCGACAGTGTTCCATTGGTCCGTTGCCTAGCAACCGTTGTCGGGTGACCCTTGCTTAGCAACCATGGTCAATTGTCCATATTCAACAATGGTCCATTGTGAATCAGCAATGGTCCATTGTCCAAATACCTAACAACGGCCCGTTGCTAGGCGACAGTGTTCCATTGGTCCGTTGCCTAGCAACCAATGTCGGGTGACCCTTGCTTAGCAACCATGGTCCATTGTCCATATTCAACAATGGTCCATTGTCCAAATACCTAACAATGGCCCGTTGCTAGGCGACAGTGTTCCATTGGTCCGTTGCCTAGCAACCATTGTCGGGTGACCCTTGCTTAGCAACCATGGTCCATTGTCCATATTCAACAATGGTCTATTGTCCAAATACCTATCAACGGCCCGTTGCTAGGCGACAGTGTTCCATTGGTCCGTTGCCTAGCAACCGTTGTCGGGTGACCCTTGCTTAGCAACCATGGTCCATTGTCCATATTCAACAATGGTCCATTGTGAATCAACAATGGTCCATTGTCCAAATACCTAACAATGGTGCGTTGCTAGGCGACAGTGTTCCATTGGTCCGTTGTCTAGCAACTGTTGTCGGGAGACCCTTGCTTAGCAACCATGGTCCATTGTCCATATTCAACAATGGTCCATTGTGAATCAACAAAGGTCCATTGTCCAAATACCTAACAACGGCCCGTTGCCAGGTGACAGTGTTCCATTGGTCCGTTGCCTAGCAACCGTTGTCGGGTGACCCTTGCTTAGCAACCATGGTCCATTGTCCATATTCAACAATGGTCCATTGTGAATCAACAATGGTCCATTGACCAAATACCTAACAACGGCCCGTTGCTAGGCGACAGTGTTCCATTGGTCCGTTGCCTAGCAACCGTTGTCGGGTGACCCTTGCTTAGCAACCATGGTCCATTGTCCATATTCAACAATGGTCCATTGTGAATCAACAATGATCCATTGTCCAAATACCTAACAACGGCCCGTTGCTAGGCGACAGTGTTCCATTGGTCCGTTGCCTAGCAACCGTTGTCGGGTGACCATTGCTTAACAACCATGGTCCATTGTCCATATTCAACAATGGTCCATTGTGAATCAACAATGGTCCATTGTCCAAATACCTAACAACGGCCCGTTGCTAGGCGACAGTGTTCCATTGGTCCGTTGCCTAGCAACCGTTGTCGGGTGACCCTTGCTTAGCAACCATGGTCCATTGTCCATATTCAACAATGGTCCATTGTGAATCAACAATGGTCCATTGTCCAAATACCTAACAACGGCCCGTTGCTAGGCGACAGTGTTCCATTGGTCCGTTGCCTAGCAACCGTTGTCGGGTGACCCTTGCTTAGCAACCATGGTCCATTGTCCATATTCAACAATGGTCCATTGTGAATCAACAATGGTCCATTGTTCAAATACCTAACAACGGCCCGTTGCTAGGCGACAGTGTTCTATTGGTCCGTTGCCTAGCAACCGTTGTCGGGTGACCCTTGCTTAGCAACCATGGTCCATTGTCCATATTCAACAATGGTCCATTGTGAATCAACAATGGTCCATTGTCCAAATACCTAACAACGGCCCGTTGCTAGGCGACAGTGTTCCATTGGTCCGTTGCCTAGCAACCGTTGTCGGGTGACCCTTGCTTAGCAACCATGGTCCATTGTCCATATTCAACAATGGTCCATTGTCCAAATACCTAACAATGGCCCGTTGCTAGGCGACAGTGTTCCATTGGTCCGTTGCCTAGCAACCGTTGTCGGGTGACCCTTGCTTAGCAACCATGGTCCATTGTCCATATTCAACAATGGTCCATTGTCCAAATACCTAACAATGGCCCGTTGCTAGGCGACAGTGTTCCATTGGTCCGTTGCCTAGCAACCGTTGTCGGGTGACCCTTGCTTAGCAACCATGGTCCATTGTCCATATTCAACAATGGTCCATTGTGAATCAACAATGGTCCATTGTCCAAATACCTAACAACGGCCCGTTGCTAGGCGACAGTGTTCCATTGGTCCATTGCCTAGCAACCGTTGTCGGGTGACCCTTGCTTAGCAACCATGGTCCATTGTCCATATTCAACAATGGTCCATTGTGAATCAACAATGGTCCATTGTCCAAATACCTAACAATGGCCCGTTGCTAGGCGACAGTGTTCCATTGGTCCGTTGCCTAGCAACCTTTGTCGGGTGACCCTTGCTTAGCAACCATGGTCCATTGTCCATATTCAACAATGGTCCATTGTCCAAATACCTAACAACGGCTCGTTGCCAGGCGACAGTGTTCCATTGGTCCGTTGCCTAGCAACCATTGTCGGGTGACCCTTGCTTAGCAACCATGGTCCATTGTCCATATTCAACAATGGTCCATTGTGAATCAACAATGGTCCATTGTCCAAATACCTAACAACGGCCCGTTGCTAGGCGACAGTGTTCCATTGGTCCGTTGCCTAGCAACCGTTGTCGGGTGACCCTTGCTTAGCAACCATGGTCCATTGTCCATATTCAACAATGGTCCATTGTGAATCAACAATGGTCCATTGTCCAAATACCTAACAACGGCCCGTTGCTAGGCGACAGTGTTCCATTGGTCCGTTGCCTAGCAACCGTTGTCGGGTGACCCTTGCTTAGCAACCATGGTCCATTGTCCATATTCAACAATGGTCCATTGTGAATCAACAATGGTCCATTGTCCAAATACCTAACAACGGCCCGTTGCTAGGCGACAGTGTTCCATTGGTCCGTTGCCTAGCAACCGTTGTCGGGTGACCCTTGCTTAGCAACCATGGTCCATTGTCCATATTCAACAATGGTCCATTGTGAATCAACAATGGTCCATTGTCCAAATACCTAACAACGGCCCGTTGCCAGGCGACAGTGTTCCATTGGTCCGTTGCCTAGCAACCGTTGTCGGGTGACCCTTGCTTAGCAACCATGGTCAATTGTCCATATTCAACAATGGTCCATTGTGAATCAGCAATGGTCCATTGTCCAAATACCTAACAACGGCCCGTTGCTAGGCGACAGTGTTCCATTGGTCCGTTGCCTAGCAACCAATGTCGGGTGACCCTTGCTTAGCAACCATGGTCCATTGTCCATATTCAACAATGGTCCATTGTCCAAATACCTAACAATGGCCCGTTGCTAGGCGACAGTGTTCCATTGGTCCGTTGCCTAGCAACCATTGTCGGGTGACCCTTGCTTGGCAACCATGGTCCATTGTGCATATTCAACAATGGTCCATTGTGAATCAACAATGGTCCATTGTCCAAATACCTAACAACGGCCCGTTGCTAGGCGACAGTGTTCCATTGGTCCGTTGACTAGCAACCGTTGTCGGGTGACCCTTGCTTAGCAACCATGGTCCATTGTCCATATTCAACAATGGTCCATTGTGAATCAACAATGGTCCATTGTCCAAATACCTAACAATGGCCCGTTGCTAGGCGACAGTGTTCCATTGGTCCGTTGCCTAGCAACCGTTGTCGGGGTGACACTTGCTTAGCAACCATGGTCCATTGTCCATATTCAACAATGGTCCATCGTCCAAATACCTAACAACGGCCCGTTGCTAGGCGACAGTGTTCCATTAGTCCGTTGCCTAGCAACCGTTGTCGGGTGACCCTTGCTTAGCAACCATGGTCCATTGTCCAAATATCTAACAATGGCCCGTTGCTAGGCGACAGTGTTCCATTGGTCCGTTGCCTAGCAACCGTTGTCGGGTGACCCTTGTTTAGCAACCATGGTCAATTGTCCATATTCAACAATGGTCCATTGTGAATCAGCAATGGTCCATTGTCCAAATACCTATCAACGGCCCGTTGCTAGGCGACAGTGTTCCATTGGTCCGTTGCCTAGCAACCTTTGTCGGGTGACCCTTGCTAAGCAACCATGGTCCATTGTCCATATTCAACAATGGTCCATTGTGAATCAGCAATGTTCCATTGTCCAAATACCTAACAACGGCCCATTGCCAGGCGACAGTGTTCCATTGGTCTGTTGCCTAGCAACCGTTGTCGGGTGACCCTTGCTTAGCAACCATGGTCCATTGTCCATATTCAACAATGGTCCATTGTGAATCAACAATGGTCCATTGTCCAAATACCTAACAACGGCCCGTTGCTAGGCGACAGTGTTCCATTGGTCCGTTGCCTAGCAACCGTTGTCGGGTGACCCTTGCTTAGCAACCATGGTCCATTGTCCATATTCAACAATGGTCCATTGTGAATCAACAATGGTCCATTGTCCAAATACCTAACAATGGCCCGTTGCTAGGCGACAGTGTTCCATTGGTCCGTTGCCTAGCAACCTTTGTCGGGTGACCCTTGCTTAGCAACCATGGTCCATTGTCCATATTCAACAATGGTCCATTGTGAATCAACAATGGTCCATTGTCCAAATACCTAACAACGGCCCGTTGCTAGGCGACAGTGTTCCATTGGTCCGTTGCCTAGCAACCGTTGTCGGGTGACCATTGCTTAACAACCATGGTCCATTGTCCATATTCAACAATGGTCCATTGTGAATCAACAATGGTCCATTGTCCAAATACCTAACAACGGCCCGTTGCTAGGCGACAGTGTTCCATTGGTCCGTTGCCTAGCAACCGTTGTCGGGTGACCCTTGCTTAGCAACCATGGTCCATTGTCCATATTCAACAATGGTCCATTGTGAATCAACAATGGTCCATTGTCCAAATACCTAACAACGGCCCGTTGCTAGGCGACAGTGTTCCATTGGTCCGTTGCCTAGCAACCGTTGTCGGGTGACCCTTGCTTAGCAACCATGGTCCATTGTCCATATTCAACAATGGTCCATTGTGAATCAACAATGGTCCATTGTTCAAATACCTAACAACGGCCCGTTGCTAGGCGACAGTGTTCTATTGGTCCGTTGCCTAGCAACCGTTGTCGGGTGACCCTTGCTTAGCAACCATGGTCCATTGTCCATATTCAACAATGGTCCATTGTGAATCAACAATGGTCCATTGTCCAAATACCTAACAACGGCCCGTTGCTAGGCGACAGTGTTCCATTGGTCCGTTGCCTAGCAACCGTTGTCGGGTGACCCTTGCTTAGCAACCATGGTCCATTGTCCATATTCAACAATGGTCCATTGTCCAAATACCTAACAATGGCCCGTTGCTAGGCGACAGTGTTCCATTGGTCCGTTGCCTAGCAACCGTTGTCGGGTGACCCTTGCTTAGCAACCATGGTCCATTGTCCATATTCAACAATGGTCCATTGTCCAAATACCTAACAATGGCCCGTTGCTAGGCGACAGTGTTCCATTGGTCCGTTGCCTAGCAACCGTTGTCGGGTGACCCTTGCTTAGCAACCATGGTCCATTGTCCATATTCAACAATGGTCCATTGTGAATCAACAATGGTCCATTGTCCAAATACCTAACAACGGCCCGTTGCTAGGCGACAGTGTTCCATTGGTCCATTGCCTAGCAACCGTTGTCGGGTGACCCTTGCTTAGCAACCATGGTCCATTGTCCATATTCAACAATGGTCCATTGTGAATCAACAATGGTCCATTGTCCAAATACCTAACAATGGCCCGTTGCTAGGCGACAGTGTTCCATTGGTCCGTTGCCTAGCAACCTTTGTCGGGTGACCCTTGCTTAGCAACCATGGTCCATTGTCCATATTCAACAATGGTCCATTGTCCAAATACCTAACAACGGCTCGTTGCCAGGCGACAGTGTTCCATTGGTCCGTTGCCTAGCAACCATTGTCGGGTGACCCTTGCTTAGCAACCATGGTCCATTGTCCATATTCAACAATGGTCCATTGTGAATCAACAATGGTCCATTGTCCAAATACCTAACAACGGCCCGTTGCTAGGCGACAGTGTTCCATTGGTCCGTTGCCTAGCAACCGTTGTCGGGTGACCCTTGCTTAGCAACCATGGTCCATTGTCCATATTCAACAATGGTCCATTGTGAATCAACAATGGTCCATTGTCCAAATACCTAACAACGGCCCGTTGCTAGGCGACAGTGTTCCATTGGTCCGTTGCCTAGCAACCGTTGTCGGGTGACCCTTGCTTAGCAACCATGGTCCATTGTCCATATTCAACAATGGTCCATTGTGAATCAACAATGGTCCATTGTCCAAATACCTAACAACGGCCCGTTGCTAGGCGACAGTGTTCCATTGGTCCGTTGCCTAGCAACCGTTGTCGGGTGACCCTTGCTTAGCAACCATGGTCCATTGTCCATATTCAACAATGGTCCATTGTGAATCAACAATGGTCCATTTTCCAAATACCTAACAACGGCCCGTTGCCAGGCGACAGTGTTCCATTGGTCCGTTGCCTAGCAACCGTTGTCGGGTGACCCTTGCTTAGCAACCATGGTCAATTGTCCATATTCAACAATGGTCCATTGTGAATCAGCAATGGTCCATTGTCCAAATACCTAACAACGGCCCGTAGCTAGGCGACAGTGTTCCATTGGTCCGTTGCCTAGCAACCAATGTCGGGTGACCCTTGCTTAGCAACCATGGTCCATTGTCCATATTCAACAATGGTCCATTGTCCAAATACCTAACAATGGCCCGTTGCTAGGCGACAGTGTTCCATTGGTCCGTTGCCTAGCAACCATTGTCGGGTGACCCTTGCTTGGCAACCATGGTCCATTGTGCATATTCAACAATGGTCCATTGTGAATCAACAATGGTCCATTGTCCAAATACCTAACAACGGCCCGTTGCTAGGCGACAGTGTTCCATTGGTCCGTTGACTAGCAACCGTTGTCGGGTGACCCTTGCTTAGCAACCATGGTCCATTGTCCATATTCAACAATGGTCCATTGTGAATCAACAATGGTCCATTGTCCAAATACCTAACAATGGCCCGTTGCTAGGCGACAGTGTTCCATTGGTCCGTTGCCTAGCAACCGTTGTCGGGGTGACACTTGCTTAGCAACCATGGTCCATTGTCCATATTCAACAATGGTCCATCGTCCAAATACCTAACAACGGCCCGTTGCTAGGCGACAGTGTTCCATTAGTCCGTTGCCTAGCAACCGTTGTCGGGTGACCCTTGCTTAGCAACCATGGTCCATTGTCCAAATATCTAACAATGGCCCGTTGCTAGGCGACAGTGTTCCATTGGTCCGTTGCCTAGCAACCGTTGTCGGGTGACCCTTGTTTAGCAACCATGGTCAATTGTCCATATTCAACAATGGTCCATTGTGAATCAGCAATGGTCCATTGTCCAAATACCTATCAACGGCCCGTTGCTAGGCGACAGTGTTCCATTGGTCCGTTGCCTAGCAACCTTTGTCGGGTGACCCTTGCTAAGCAACCATGGTCCATTGTCCATATTCAACAATGGTCCATTGTGAATCAGCAATGTTCCATTGTCCAAATACCTAACAACGGCCCATTGCCAGGCGACAGTGTTCCATTGGTCTGTTGCCTAGCAACCGTTGTCGGGTGACCCTTGCTTAGCAACCATGGTCCATTGTCCATATTCAACAATGGTCCATTGTGAATCAACAATGGTCCATTGTCCAAATACCTAACAACGGCCCGTTGCTAGGCGACAGTGTTCCATTGGTCCGTTGCCTAGCAACCGTTGTCGGGTGACCCTTGCTTAGCAACCATGGTCCATTGTCCATATTCAACAATGGTCCATTGTGAATCAACAATGGTCCATTGTCCAAATACCTAACAATGGCCCGTTGCTAGGCGACAGTGTTCCATTGGTCCGTTGCCTAGCAACCTTTGTCGGGTGACCCTTGCTTAGCAACCATGGTCCATTGTCCATATTCAACAATCGTCCATTGTGAATCAACAATGGTCCATTGTCCAAATACCTAACAACGGCCCGTTGCCAGGTGACAGTGTTCCATTGGTCCGTTGCTTAGCAACCGTTGTCGGGTGACCCTTGCTTAGCAACCATGGTCCATTGTCCATATTCAACAATGGTCCATTGTGAATCAACAATGGTCCATTGTCCAAATACCTAACAACGGCCCGTTGCTAGGCGACAGTGTTCCATTGGTCCGTTGCCTAGCAACCGTTGTCGGGTGACCCTTGCTTAGCAACCATGGTCCATTGTCCATATTCAACAATGGTCCATTGTGAATCAACAATGGTCCATTGTCCAAATACCTAACAACGGCCCGTTGCTAGGCGACAGTGTTCCATTGGTCCGTTGCCTAGCAACCGTTGTCGGGTGACCCTTGCTTAGCAACCATGGTCCATTGTCCATATTCAACAATGGTCCATTGTCCAAATACCTATCAACGGCCCGTTGCTAGGCGACAGTGTTCCATTGGTCCGTTGCCTAGCAACCGTTGTCGGGTGACCCTTGCTTAGCAACCATGGTCCATTGTCCATATTCAACAATGGTCCATTGTGAATCAACAATGGTCCATTGTCCAAATACCTAACAATGGCGCGTTGCTAGGCGACAGTGTTCCATTGGTCTGTTGCCTAGCAACCGTTGTCTGGTGACCCTTGCTTAGCAACCATGGTCCATTGTCCATATTCAACAATGGTCCATTGTGAATCAACAATGGTCCATTGTCCAAATACCTAACAATGGCCCGTTGCTAGGCGACAGTGTTCCTTCGGCCCGTTGCCTAGCAACTGTTGTCGGGTGACCCTTGCTTAGCAACCATGGTCCATTGTCCATATTCAACAATGGTCCATTGTGAATCAACAATGGTCCATTGTCCAAATACCTAACAATGGCGCGTTGCTAGGCGACAGTGTTCCATTGGTCTGTTGCCTAGAAACCGTTGTCGGGTGACCCTTGCTTAGCAACCATGGTCCATTGTCCATATTCAACAATGGTCCATTGTGAATCAACAGTGGTCCATTGTCCAAATACCTAACAATGGCCTGTTGCTAGGCGACAGTGTTCCATTGGTCCGTTGCCTAGCAACCTTTGTCGGGTGACCCTTGCTTAGCAACCGTGGTCCATTGTCCATATTCAACAATGGTCCATTGTGAATCAACAATGGTCCATTGTCCAAATACCTAACAACGGCTCGTTGCCAGGCGACAGTGTTCCATTGGTCCGTTGCCTAGCAACCATTGTCGGGTGACCCTTGCTTAGCAACCATGGTCCATTGTCCAAATTCAACAATGGTCCATTGTGAATCAACAATGGTCCATTGTCCAAATACCTAACAACAGCCCGTTGCTAGGCGACAGTGTTCCATTGGTCCGTTGCCTAGCAACCGTTGTCGGGTGACCCTTGTTTAGCAACCATGGTCAATTGTCCATATTCAACAATGGTCCATTGTGAATCAGCAATGGTCCATTGTCCAAATACCTAACAACGGCCCGTTGCCAGGTGACAGTGTTCCATTGGTCCGTTACCTAGCAACCGTTGTCGGGTGACCCTTGCTTAGCAACCATGGTCCACAATGGTCCATTGTCCAAATACCTAACAAGGGCCCGTTGCTAGGCGACAGTGTTCCATTGGTCCGTTGCCTAGCAACCGTTGTCGGGTGACCCTTGCTTAGCAACCATGGTCCATTGTCCATATTCAACAATGGTCCATTGTGAATCAACAATGGTCCATTGTCCAAATACCTAACAACGGCCCGTTGCTAGGCGACAGTGTTCCATTGGTCCGTTGCCTAGCAACCGTTGTCGGGTGACCCTTGCTTAGCAACCATGGTCCATTGTCCATATTCAACAATGGTCCATTGTGAATCAACAATGGTCCATTGTCCAAATACCTAACAAGGGCCCGTTGCTAGGCGACAGTGTTCCATTGGTCCGTTGCCTAGCAACCGTTGTCGGGTGACCCTTGCTTAGCAACCATGGTCCATTGTCCATATTCAACAATGGTCCATTGTGAATCAACAATGGTCCATTGTCCAAATACCTAACAACGGCCCGTTGCTAGGCGACAGTGTTCCATTGGTCCGTTGCCTAGCAACCGTTGTCGGGTGACCCTTGCTTAGCAACCATGGTCAATTGTCCATATTCAACAATGGTCCATTGTGAATCAGCAATGGTCCATTTTTCAAATACCTAACAACGGCGCGTTGCTAGGCGACAGTGTTCCATTGGTCCAATGCCTAGCAACCGTTGTCGGGTGACCCTTGCTTAGCAACCATGGTCCATTGTCCATATTCAACAATGGTCCATTGTCCAAATACCTAACAACGGCCCGTTGCTAGGCGACAGTGTTCCATTGGTCCGTTGCCTAGCAACCGTTGTCGGGTGACCCTTGCTTAGCAACCATGGTCCATTGTCCATATTCAACAATGGTCCATTGTCCAAATACCTAACAATGGCCCGTTGCTAGGCGACAGTGTTCCATTGGTCCGTTGCCTAGCAACCGTTGTCGGGTGACCCTTGCTTAGCAACCATGGTCCATTGTCCATATTCAACAATGGTCCATTGTGAATCAACAATGGTCCATTGTCCAAATACCTAACAACGGCCCGTTGCTAGGCGACAGTGTTCCATTGGTCCGTTGCCTAGCAACCGTTGTCGGGTGACCCTTGCTTAGCAACCATGGTCCATTGTCCATATTCAACAATGGTCCATTGTGAATCAACAATGGTCCATTGTCCAAATACCAAACAACGTCCCGTTGCCAGGCGACAGTGTTCCATTGGTCCGTTGCCTAGCAACCATTGTCGGGTGACCCTTGCTTAGCAACCATGGTCAATTGTCCATATTCAACAATGGTCCATTGTGAATTAGCAATGGTCCATTGTCCAAATACCTAACAACGGCCCGTTGCTAGGCGTCAGTGTTCCATTGGTCCGTTGCCTAGCAACCGTTGTCAGGTGACCCTTGCTTAGCAACCATGGTCCATTGTCCATATTCAACAATGGTCCATTGTCCAAATACCTAACAACGGCCCGTTGCTAGGCGACAGTGTTCCATTGGTCCGTTGACTAGCAACCGTTGTCGGGTGACCCTTGCTTAGCAACCATGGTCCATTGTGCATATTCAACAATGGTCCATTGTGAATCAACAATGGTCCATTGTCCAAATACCTAACAATGGCCCGTTGCTAGGCGACAGTGTTCCAATTGTCCGTTGCCTAGCAACCGTTGTCGGGTGACCCTTGCTTAGCAACCATGGTCCATTGTCCATATTCAACAATGGTCCATTGTGAATCAACAATGGTCCATTGTCCAAATACCTAACAACGGCCCGTTGCTAGGCGACAGTGTTCCATTGGTCCGTTGCCTAGCAACCGTTGTCGGGTGACCCTTGCTTAGCAACCATGGTCCATTGTCCATATTCAACAATGGTCCATTGTCCAAATACCTAACAATGGCCCGTTGCTAGGCGACAGTGTTCCATTGGTCCGTTGCCTAGCAACCGTTGTCGGGTGACCCTTGCTTAGCAACCATGGTCAATTGTCCATATTCAACAATGGTCCATTTTGAATCAGCAATGGTCCATTGTCCAAATACCTAACAACGGCCCGTTGCTAGGCGACAGTGTTCCATTGGTCCGTTGCCTAGCAACCGTTGTCGGGCGACCTTTGCTTAGCAACCATGGTCCATTGTCCATATTCAACAATGGTCTATTGTCCAAATACCTATCAACGGCCCGTTGCTAGGCGACAGTGTTCCATTGGTCCGTTGCCTAGCAACTGTTGTCGGGAGACCCTTGCTTAGCAACCATGGTCCATTGTCCATATTCAACAATGGTCCATTGTGAATCAACAATGGTCCATTGTCCAAATACCTAACAACGGCCCGTTGCCAGGTGACAGTGTTCCATTGGTCCGTTGCCTAGCAACCGTTGTCGGGTGACCCTTGCTTAGCAACCATGGTCCATTGTCCATATTCAACAATGGTCCATTGTGAATCAACAATGGTCCATTGACCAAATACCTAACAACGGCCCGTTGCTAGGCGACAGTGTTCCATTGGTCCGTTGCCTAGCAACCGTTGTCGGGTGACCCTTGCTTAGCAACCATGGTCCATTGTCCATATTCAACAATGGTCCATTGTGAATCAACAATGGTCCATTGTCCAAATACCTAACAACGGCCCGTTGCTAGGCGACAGTGTTCCATTGGTCCGTTGCCTAGCAACCGTTGTCGGGTGACCCTTGCTTAGCAACCATGGTCCATTGTCCATATTCAACAATGGTCCATTGTGAATCAACAATGGTCCATTGTCCAAATACCTAACAACGGCCCGTTGCTAGGCGACAGTGTTCCATTGGTCCGTTGCCTAGCAACCTTTGTCGGGTGACCCTTGCTTAGCAACCATGGTCCATTGTCCATATTCAACAATGGTCCATTGTCCAAATACCTAACAACGGCTCGTTGCCAGGCGACAGTGTTCCATTGGTCCGTTGCCTAGCAACCATTGTCGGGTGACCCTTGCTTAGCAACCATGGTCCATTGTCCATATTCAACAATGGTCCATTGTGAATCAACAATGGTCCATTGTCCAAATACCTAACAACGGCCCGTTGCTAGGCGACAGTGTTCCATTGGTCCATTGCCTAGCAACCGTTGTCGGGTGACCCTTGCTTAGCAACCATGGTCCATTGTCCATATTCAACAATGGTCCATTGTGAATCAACAATGGTCCATTGTCCAAATACCTAACAACGGCCCGTTGCTAGGCGACAGTGTTCCATTGGTCCGTTGCCTAGCAACCGTTGTCGGGTGACCCTTGCTTAGCAACCATGGTCAATTGTCCATATTCAACAATGGTCCATTGTGAATCAGCAATGGTCCATTGTCCAAATACCTAACAACGGCCCGTTGCTAGGCGACAGTGTTCCATTGGTCCGTTGCCTAGCAACCAATGTCGGGTGACCCTTGCTTAGCAACCATGGTCCATTGTCCATATTCAACAATGGTCCATTGTCCAAATACCTAACAATGGCCCGTTGCTAGGTGACAGTGTTCCATTGGTCCGTTGCCTAGCAACCGTTGTCGGATGACCCTTGCTTAGCAACCATGGTCCATTGTCCATATTCAACAATGGTCCATTGTCCAAATACCTAACAATGGCCCGTTGCTAGGCGACAGTGTTCCATTGGTCCGTTGCCTAGCAACCGTTGTCGGGTGACCCTTGCTTAGCAACCATGGTCCATTGTCCATATTCAACAATGGTCCATTGTGAATCAACAATGGTCCATTGTCCAAATACCTAACAACGGCCCGTTGCTAGGCGACAGTGTTCCATTGGTCCATTGCCTAGCAACCGTTGTCGGGTGACCCTTGCTTAGCAACCATGGTCCATTGTCCATATTCAACAATGGTCCATTGTGAATCAACAATGGTCCATTGTCCAAATACCTAACAATGGCCCGTTGCTAGGCGACAGTGTTCCATTGGTCCGTTGCCTAGCAACCTTTGTCGGGTGACCCTTGCTTAGCAACCATGGTCCATTGTCCATATTCAACAATGGTCCATTGTCCAAATACCTAACAACGGCTCGTTGCCAGACGACAGTGTTCCATTGGTCCGTTGCCTAGCAAGCATTGTCGGGTGACCCTTGCTTAGCAACCATGGTCCATTGTCCATATTCAACAATGGTCCATTGTGAATCAACAATGGTCCATTGTCCAAATACCTAACAACGGCCCGTTGCTAGGCGACAGTGTTCCATTGGTCCGTTGCCTAGCAACCGTTGTCGGGTGACCCTTGCTTAGCAACCATGGTCCATTGTCCATATTCAACAATGGTCCATTGTGAATCAACAATGGTCCATTGTCCAAATACCTAACAACGGCCCGTTGCTAGGCGACAGTGTTCCATTGGTCCGTTGCCTAGCAACCGTTGTCGGGTGACCCTTGCTTAGCAACCATGGTCCATTGTCCATATTCAACAATGGTCCATTGTGAATCAACAATGGTCCATTGTCCAAATACCTAACAACGGCCCGTTGCCAGGCGACAGTGTTCCATTGGTCCGTTGCCTAGCAACCGTTGTCGGGTGACCCTTGCTTAGCAACCATGGTCCATTGTCCATATTCAACAATGGTCCATTGTGAATCAACAATGGTCCATTGTCCAAATACCTAACAATGGCCCGTTGCTAGGCGACAATGTTCCATTGGTCCATTGCCTAGCAACCGTTGTCGGGTGACCCTTGCTTAGCAACCATGGTCCATTGTCCATATTCAACAATGGTCCATTGTGAATCAACAATGGTCCATTGTCCAAATACCTAACAACGGCCCGTTGCTAGGCGACAGTGTTCCATTGGTCCGTTGCCTAGCAACCGTTGTCAGGTGACACTTGCTTAGCAACCATGGTCCATTGTCCATATTCAACAATGGTCCATTGTGAATCAACAATGGTCCATTGTCCAAATACCTAACAATGGCCCGTTGCTAGGCGACAGTGTTCCATTGGTCCGTTGCCTAGCAACCGTTGTCGGGTGACACTTGCTTAGCAACCATGGTCCATTGTCCATATTCAACAATGGTCCATTGTCCAAATACCTAACAACGGCCCGTTGCTAGGCGACAGTGTTCCATTAGTCCGTTGCCTAGCAACCGTTGTCGGGTGACCCTTGCTTAGCAACCATGGTCCATTGTCCATATTCAACAATGGTCCATTGTCCAAATACCTAACAATGGCCCGTTGCTAGGCGACAGTGTTCCATTGGTCCGTTGCCTAGCAACCGTTGTCGGGTGACCCTTGCTTAGCAACCATGGTCCATTGTCCATATTCAACAATGGTCCATTGTGAATCAACAATGGTCCATTGTCCAAATACCTAACAACGGCCCGTTGCTAGGCGACAGTGTTCCATTGGTCCGTTGCCTAGCAACCGTTGTCGGGTGACCCTTGCTTAGCAACCATGGTCCATTGTCCATATTCAACAATGGTCCATTGTGAATCAACAATGGTCCATTGTCCAAATACCTAACAATGGCCCGTTGCTAGGCGACAGTGTTCCATTGGTCCGTTGCCTAGCAACCTTTGTCGGGTGACCCTTGCTTAGCAACCATGGTCCATTGTCCATATTCAACAATCGTCCATTGTGAATCAACAATGGTCCATTGTCCAAATACCTAACAACGGCCCGTTGCCAGGTGACAGTGTTCCATTGGTCCGTTGCTTAGCAACCGTTGTCGGGTGACCCTTGCTTAGCAACCATGGTCCATTGTCCATATTCAACAATGGTCCATTGTGAATCAACAATGGTCCATTGTCCAAATACCTAACAACGGCCCGTTGCTAGGCGACAGTGTTCCATTGGTCCGTTGCCTAGCAACCGTTGTCGGGTGACCCTTGCTTAGCAACCATGGTCCATTGTCCATATTCAACAATGGTCCATTGTGAATCAACAATGGTCCATTGTCCAAATACCTAACAACGGCCCGTTGCTAGGCGACAGTGTTCCATTGGTCCGTTGCCTAGCAACCGTTGTCGGGTGACCCTTGCTTAGCAACCATGGTCCATTGTCCATATTCAACAATGGTCCATTGTCCAAATACCTATCAACGACCCGTTGCTAGGCGACAGTGTTCCATTGGTCCGTTGCCTAGCAACCGTTGTCGGGTGACCCTTGCTTAGCAACCATGGTCCATTGTCCATATTCAACAATGGTCCATTGTGAATCAGCAATGGTCCATTGTCCAAATACCTATCAACGGCCCGTTGCTAGGCGACAGTGTTCCATTGGTCCGTTGCCTAGCAACCGTTGTCGGGTGACCCTTGCTTAGCAACCATGGTCCATTGTCCATATTCAACAATGGTCCATTGTGAATCAACAATGGTCCATTGTCCAAATACCTAACAACGGCCCGTTGCTAGGCGACAGTGTTCCATTGGTCCGTTGCCTAGCAACCGTTGTCGGGTGACCCTTGCTTAGCAACCATGGTCCATTGTCCATATTCAACAATGGTCCATTGTGAATCAACAATGGTCCATTGTCCAAATACCTAACAACGGCCCGTTGCTAGGCGACAGTGTTCCATTGGTCCGTTGCCTAGCAACCGTTGTCGGGTGACCCTTGCTTAGCAACCATGGTCCATTGTCCATATTCAACAATGGTCCATTGTGAATCAACAATGGTCCATTGTTCAAATACCTAACAACGGCCCGTTGCTAGGCGACAGTGTTCTATTGGTCCGTTGCCTAGCAACCGTTGTCGGGTGACCCTTGCTTAGCAACCATGGTCCATTGTCCATATTCAACAATGGTCCATTGTCCAAATACCTAACAATGGCCCGTTGCTAGGTGACAGTGTTCCATTGGTCCGTTGCCTAGCAACCGTTGTCGGGTGACCCTTGCTTAGCAACCATGGTCCATTGTCCATATTCAACAATGGTCCATTGTCCAAATACCTAACAATGGCCCATTGCTAGGCGACAGTGTTCCATTGGTCCGTTGCCTAGCAACCGTTGTCGGGTGACCCTTGCTTAGCAACCATGGTCCATTGTCCATATTCAACAATGGTCCATTGTGAATCAACAATGGTCCATTGTCCAAATACCTAACAACGGCCCGTTGCTAGGCGACAGTGTTCCATTGGTCCATTGCCTAGCAACCGTTGTCGGGTGACCCTTGCTTAGCAACCATGGTCCATTGTCCATATTCAACAATGGTCCATTGTGAATCAACAATGGTCCATTGTCCAAATACCTAACAATGGCCCGTTTCTAGGCGACAGTGTTCCATTGGTCCGTTGCCTAGCAACCTTTGTCGGGTGACCCTTGCTTAGCAACCATGGTCCATTGTCCATATTCAACAATGGTCCATTGTCCAAATACCTAACAACGGCTCGTTGCCAGGCGACAGTGTTCCATTGGTCCGTTGCCTAGCAAGCATTGTCGGGTGACCCTTGCTTAGCAACCATGGTCCATTGTCCATATTCAACAATGGTCCATTGTGAATCAACAATGGTCCATTGTCCAAATACCTAACAACGGCCCGTTGCTAGGCGACAGTGTTCCATTGGTCCGTTGCCTAGCAACCGTTGTCGGGTGACCCTTGCTTAGCAACCATGGTCCATTGTCCATATTCAACAATGGTCCATTGTGAATCAACAATGGTCCATTGTCCAAATACCTAACAACGGCCCGTTGCTAGGCGACAGTGTTCCATTGGTCCGTTGCCTAGCAACCGTTGTCGGGTGACCCTTGCTTAGCAACCATGGTCCATTGTCCATATTCAACAATGGTCCATTGTGAATCAACAATGGTCCATTGTCCAAATACCTAACAACGGCCCGTTGCCAGGCGACAGTGTTCCATTGGTCCGTTGCCTAGCAACCGTTGTCGGGTGACCCTTGCTTAGCAACCATGGTCCATTGTCCATATTCAACAATGGTCCATTGTGAATCAACAATGGTCCATTGTCCAAATACCTAACAATGGCCCGTTGCTAGGCGACAATGTTCCATTGGTCCATTGCCTAGCAACCGTTGTCGGGTGACCCTTGCTTAGCAACCATGGTCCATTGTCCATATTCAACAATGGTCCATTGTGAATCAACAATGGTCCATTGTCCAAATACCTAACAACGGCCCGTTGCTAGGCGACAGTGATCCATTGGTCCGTTGCCTAGCAACCGTTGTCAGGTGACACTTGCTTAGCAACCATGGTCCATTGTCCATATTCAACAATGGTCCATTGTGAATCAACAATGGTCCATTGTCCAAATACCTAACAATGGCCCGTTGCTAGGCGACAGTGTTCCATTGGTCCGTTGCCTAGCAACCGTTGTCGGGTGACACTTGCTTAGCAACCATGGTCCATTGTCCATATTCAACAATGGTCCATTGTCCAAATACCTAACAACGGCCCGTTGCTAGGCGACAGTGTTCCATTAGTCCGTTGCCTAGCAACCGTTGTCGGGTGACCCTTGCTTAGCAACCATGGTCCATTGTCCATATTCAACAATGGTCCATTGTCCAAATACCTAACAATGGCCCGTTGCTAGGCGACAGTGTTCCATTGGTCCGTTGCCTAGAAACCGTGTCGGGTGACCCTTGCTTAGCAACCATGGTCAATTGTCCATATTCAACAATGGTCCATTGTGAATCAGCAATGGTCCATTGTCCAAATACCTATCAACGGCCCGTTGCTAGGCGACAGTGTTCCATTGGTCCGTTGCCTAGCAACCTTTGTCGGGTGACCCTTGCTTAGCAACCATGGTCCATTGTCCATATTCAACAATGGTCCATTGTGAATCAACAATGGTCCATTGTCCAAATACCTAACAACGGCCCGTTGCTAGGCGACAGTGTTCCATTGGTCCGTTGCCTAGCAACCGTTGTCGGGTGACCCTTGCTTAGCAACCATGGTCCATTGTCCATATTCAACAATGGTCCATTGTGAATCAACAATGGTCCATTGTCCAAATACCTAACAATGGCCCGTTGCTAGGCGACAGTGTTCCATTGGTCCGTTGCCTAGCAACCTTTGTCGGGTGACCCTTGCTTAGCAACCATGGTCCATTGTCCATATTCAACAATCGTCCATTGTGAATCAACAATGGTCCATTGTCCAAATACCTAACAACGGCCCGTTGCCAGGTGACAGTGTTCCATTGGTCCGTTGCTTAGCAACCGTTGTCGGGTGACCCTTGCTTAGCAACCATGGTCCATTGTCCATATTCAACAATGGTCCATTGTGAATCAACAATGGTCCATTGTCCAAATACCTAACAACGGCCCGTTGCTAGGCGACAGTGTTCCATTGGTCCGTTGCCTAGCAACCGTTGTCGGGTGACCCTTGCTTAGCAACCATGGTCCATTGTCCATATTCAACAATGGTCCATTGTGAATCAACAATGGTCCATTGTCCAAATACCTAACAACGGCCCGTTGCTAGGCGACAGTGTTCCATTGGTCCGTTGCCTAGCAACCGTTGTCGGGTGACCCTTGCTTAGCAACCATGGTCCATTGTCCATATTCAACAATGGTCCATTGTCCAAATACCTATCAACGGCCCGTTGCTAGGCGACAGTGTTCCATTGGTCCGTTGCCTAGCAACCGTTGTCGGGTGACCCTTGCTTAGCAACCATGGTCCATTGTCCATATTCAACAATGGTCCATTGTGAATCAACAATGGTCCATTGTCCAAATACCTAACAATGGCGCGTTGCTAGGCGACAGTGTTCCATTGGTCTGTTGCCTAGCAACCGTTGTCTGGTGACCCTTGCTTAGCAACCATGGTCCATTGTCCATATTCAACAATGGTCCATTGTGAATCAACAATGGTCCATTGTCCAAATACCTAACAATGGCCCGTTGCTAGGCGACAGTGTTCCTTCGGCCCGTTGCCTAGCAACTGTTGTCGGGTGACCCTTGCTTAGCAACCATGGTCCATTGTCCATATTCAACAATGGTCCATTGTGAATCAACAATGGTCCATTGTCCAAATACCTAACAATGGCGCGTTGCTAGGCGACAGTGTTCCATTGGTCTGTTGCCTAGCAACCATTGTCGGGTGACCCTTGCTTAGCAACCATGGTCCATTGTCCATATTCAACAATGGTCCATTGTGAATCAACAATGGTCCATTGTCCAAATACCTAACAACGGCCCGTTGCTAGGCGACAGTGTTCCATTGGTCGTTGCCTAGCAACCGTTGTTGGGTGACCCTTGCTTAGCAACCATGGTCCATTGTCCATATTCAACAATGGTCCATTGTCCAAATACCTATCAACGGCCCGTTGCTAGGCGACAGTGTTCCATTGGTCCGTTGCCTAGCAACCGTTGTCGGGTGACCCTTGCTTAGCAACCATGGTCCATTGTCCATATTCAACAATGGTCCATTGTCCAAATACCTAACAATGGCCCGTTGCCAGGCGACAGTGTTCCATTGGTCCGTTGCCTAGCAACCGTTGTCGGGTGACCCTTGCTTAGCAACCATGGTCCATTGTCCATATTCAACAATGGTCCATTGTGAATCAACAATGGTCCATTGTCCAAATACCTAACAATGGTGCGTTGCTAGGCGACAGTGTTCCATTGGTCCGTTGTCTAGCAACTGTTGTTGGGAGACCCTTGCTTAGCAACCATGGTCCATTGTCCATATTCAACAATGGTCCATTGTGAATCAACAATGGTCCATTGTCCAAATACCTAACAACGGCCCGTTGCCAGGTGACAGTGTTCCATTGGTCCATTGCCTAGCAACCGTTGTCGGGTGACCCTTGCTTAGCAACCATGGTCCATTGTCCATATTCAACAATGGTCCATTGTGAATCAACAATGGTCCATTGACCAAATACCTAACAACGGCCCGTTGCTAGGCGACAGTGTTCCATTGGTCCGTTGCCTAGCAACCGTTGTCGGGTGACCCTTGCTTAGCAACCATGGTCCATTGTCCATATTCAACAATGGTCCATTGTGAATCAACAATGGTCCATTGTCCAAATACCTAACAACGGCCCGTTGCTAGGCGACAGTGTTCCATTGGTCCGTTGCCTAGCAACCGTTGTCGGGTGACCATTGCTTAACAACCATGGTCCATTGTCCATATTCAACAATGGTCCATTGTGAATCAACAATGGTCCATTGTCCAAATACCTAACAACGGCCCGTTGCTAGGCGACAGTGTTCCATTGGTCCGTTGCCTAGCAACCGTTGTCGGGTGACCCTTGCTTAGCAACCATGGTCCATTGTCCATATTCAACAATGGTCCATTGTGAATCAACAATGGTCCATTGTCCAAATACCTAACAACGGCCCGTTGCTAGGCGACAGTGTTCCATTGGTCCGTTGCCTAGCAACCGTTGTCGGGTGACCCTTGCTTAGCAACCATGGTCCATTGTCCATATTCAACAATGGTCCATTGTGAATCAACAATGGTCCATTGTTCAAATACCTAACAACGGCCCGTTGCTAGGCGACAGTGTTCTATTGGTCCGTTGCCTAGCAACCGTTGTCGGGTGACCCTTGCTTAGCAACCATGGTCCATTGTCCATATTCAACAATGGTCCATTGTGAATCAACAATGGTCCATTGTCCAAATACCTAACAACGGCCCGTTGCTAGGCGACAGTGTTCCATTGGTCCGTTGCCTAGCAACCGTTGTCGGGTGACCCTTGCTTAGCAACCATGGTCCATTGTCCATATTCAACAATGGTCCATTGTCCAAATACCTAACAATGGCCCGTTGCTAGGCGACAGTGTTCCATTGGTCCGTTGCCTAGCAACCGTTGTCGGGTGACCCTTGCTTAGCAACCATGGTCCATTGTCCATATTCAACAATGGTCCATTGTGAATCAACAATGGTCCATTGTCCAAATACCTAACAACGGCTCGTTGCCAGGCGACAGTGTTCCATTGGTCCGTTGCCTAGCAACCGTTGTCGGGTGACCCTTGCTTAGCAACCATGGTCCATTGTCCATATTCAACAATGGTCCATTGTCCAAATACCTAACAACGGCTCGTTGCCAGGCGACAGTGTTCCATTGGTCCGTTGCCTAGCAACCATTGTCGGGTGACCCTTGCTTAGCAACCATGGTCCATTGTCCATATTCAACAATGGTCCATTGTGAATCAACAATGGTCCATTGTCCAAATACCTAACAACGGCCCGTTGCTAGGCGACAGTGTTCCATTGGTCCGTTGCCTAGCAACCGTTGTCGGGTGACCCTTGCTTAGCAACCATGGTCCATTGTCCATATTCAACAATGGTCCATTGTGAATCAACAATGGTCCATTGTCCAAATACCTAACAACGGCCCGTTGCTAGGCGACAGTGTTCCATTGGTCCGTTGCCTAGCAACCGTTGTCGGGTGACCCTTGCTTAGCAACCATGGTCCATTGTCCATATTCAACAATGGTCCATTGTGAATCAACAATGGTCCATTGTCCAAATACCTAACAACGGCCCGTTGCTAGGCGACAGTGTTCCATTGGTCCGTTGCCTAGCAACCGTTGTCGGGTGACCCTTGCTTAGCAACCATGGTCCATTGTCCATATTCAACAATGGTCCATTGTGAATCAACAATGGTCCATTGTCCAAATACCTAACAACGGCCCGTTGCCAGGCGACAGTGTTCCATTGGTCCGTTGCCTAGCAACCGTTGTCGGGTGACCCTTGCTTAGCAACCATGGTCAATTGTCCATATTCAACAATGGTCCATTGTGAATCAGCAATGGTCCATTGTCCAAATACCTAACAACGGCCCGTTGCTAGGCGACAGTGTTCCATTGGTCCGTTGCCTAGCAACCAATGTCGGGTGACCCTTGCTTAGCAACCATGGTCCATTGTCCATATTCAACAATGGTCCATTGTCCAAATACCTAACAATGGCCCGTTGCTAGGCGACAGTGTTCCATTGGTCCGTTGCCTAGCAACCATTGTCGGGTGACCCTTGCTTAGCAACCATGGTCCATTGTCCATATTCAACAATGGTCTATTGTCCAAATACCTATCAACGGCCCGTTGCTAGGCGACAGTGTTCCATTGGTCCGTTGCCTAGCAACCGTTGTCGGGTGACCCTTGCTTAGCAACCATGGTCCATTGTCCATATTCAACAATGGTCCATTGTGAATCAACAATGGTCCATTGTCCAAATACCTAACAATGGTGCGTTGCTAGGCGACAGTGTTCCATTGGTCCGTTGTCTAGCAACTGTTGTCGGGAGACCCTTGCTTAGCAACCATGGTCCATTGTCCATATTCAACAATGGTCCATTGTGAATCAACAATGGTCCATTGTCCAAATACCTAACAACGGCCCGTTGCCAGGTGACAGTGTTCCATTGGTCCGTTGCCTAGCAACCGTTGTCGGGTGACCCTTGCTTAGCAACCATGGTCCATTGTCCATATTCAACAATGGTCCATTGTGAATCAACAATGGTCCATTGACCAAATACCTAACAACGGCCCGTTGCTAGGCGACAGTGTTCCATTGGTCCGTTTCCTAGCAACCGTTGTCGGGTGACCCTTGCTTAGCAACCATGGTCCATTGTCCATATTCAACAATGGTCCATTGTGAATCAACAATGTTCCATTGTCCAAATACCTAACAACGGCCCGTTGCTAGGCGACAGTGTTCCATTGGTCCGTTGCCTAGCAACCGTTGTCGGGTGACCATTGCTTAACAACCATGGTCCATTGTCCATATTCAACAATGGTCCATTGTGAATCAACAATGGTCCATTGTCCAAATACCTAACAACGGCCCGTTGCTAGGCGACAGTGTTCCATTGGTCCGTTGCCTAGCAACCGTTGTCGGGTGACCCTTGCTTAGCAACCATGGTCCATTGTCCATATTCAACAATGGTCCATTGTGAATCAACAATGGTCCATTGTCCAAATACCTAACAACGGCCCGTTGCTAGGCGACAGTGTTCCATTGGTCCGTTGCCTAGCAACCGTTGTCGGGTGACCCTTGCTTAGCAACCATGGTCCATTGTCCATATTCAACAATGGTCCATTGTGAATCAACAATGGTCCATTGTTCAAATACCTAACAACGGCCCGTTGCTAGGCGACAGTGTTCTATTGGTCCGTTGCCTAGCAACCGTTGTCGGGTGACCCTTGCTTAGCAACCATGGTCCATTGTCCATATTCAACAATGGTCCATTGTGAATCAACAATGGTCCATTGTCCAAATACCTAACAACGGCCCGTTGCTAGGCGACAGTGTTCCTTTGGTCCGTTGCCTAGCAACCGTTGTCGGGTGACCCTTGCTTAGCAACCATGGTCCATTGTCCATATTCAACAATGGTCCATTGTCCAAATACCTAACAATGGCCCGTTGCTAGGCGACAGTGTTCCATTGGTCCGTTGCCTAGCAACCGTTGTCGGGTGACCCTTGCTTAGCAACCATGGTCCATTGTCCATATTCAACAATGGTCCATTGTCCAAATACCTAACAATGGCCCGTTGCTAGGCGACAGTGTTCCATTGGTCGGTTGCCTAGCAACCGTTGTCGGGTGACCCTTGCTTAGCAACCATGGTCCATTGTCCATATTCAACAATGGTCCATTGTGAATCAACAATGGTCCATTGTCCAAATACCTAACAACGGCCCGTTGCTAGGCGACAGTGTTCCATTGGTCCATTGCCTAGCAACCGTTGTCGGGTGACCCTTGCTTAGCAACCATGGTCCATTGTCCATATTCAACAATGGTCCATTGTGAATCAACAATGGTCCATTGTCCAAATAACTAACAATGGCCCGTTGCTAGGCGACAGTGTTCCATTGGTCCGTTGCCTAGCAACCTTTGTCGGGTGACCCTTGCTTAGCAACCATGGTCCATTGTCCATATTCAACAATGGTCCATTGTCCAAATACCTAACAACGGCTCGTTGCCAGGCGACAGTGTTCCATTGGTCCGTTGCCTAGCAACCATTGTCGGGTGACCCTTGCTTAGCAACCATGGTCCATTGTCCATATTCAACAATGGTCCATTGTGAATCAACAATGGTCCATTGTCCAAATACCTAACAACGGCCCGTTGCTAGGCGACAGTGTTCCATTGGTCCGTTGCCTAGCAACCGTTGTCGGGTGACCCTTGCTTAGCAACCATGGTCCATTGTCCATATTCAACAATGGTCCATTGTGAATCAACAATGGTCCATTGTCCAAATACCTAACAACGGCCCGTTGCTAGGCGACAGTGTTCCATTGGTCCGTTGCCTAGCAACCGTTGTCGGGTGACCCTTGCTTAGCAACCATGGTCAATTGTCCATATTCAACAATGGTCCATTGTGAATCAGCAATGGTCCATTGTCCAAATACCTAACAACGGCCCGTTGCTAGGCGACAGTGTTCCATTGGTCCGTTGCCTAGCAACCAATGTCGGGTGACCCTTGCTTAGCAACCATGGTCCATTGTCCATATTCAACAATGGTCCATTGTCCAAATACCTAACAATGGCCCGTTGCTAGGCGACAGTGTTCCATTGGTCCGTTGCCTAGCAACCATTGTCGGGTGACCCTTGCTTGGCAACCATGGTCCATTGTGCATATTCAACAATGGTCCATTGTGAATCAACAATGGTCCATTGTCCAAATACCTAACAACGGCCCGTTGCTAGGCGACAGTGTTCCATTGGTCCGTTGACTAGCAACCGTTGTCGGGTGACCCTTGCTTAGCAACCATGGTCCATTGTCCATATTCAACAATGGTCCATTGTGAATCAACAATGGTCCATTGTCCAAATACCTAACAACGGCCCGTTGCTAGGCGACAGTGTTCCATTGGTCCGTTGACTAGCAACCGTTGTCGGGTGACCCTTGCTTAGCAACCATGGTCCATTGTCCATATTCAACAATGGTCCATTGTGAATCAACAATGGTCCATTGTCCAAATACCTAACAATGGCCCGTTGCTAGGCGACAATGTTCCATTGGTCCATTGCCTAGCAACCGTTGTCGGGTGACCCTTGCTTAGCAACCATGGTCCATTGTCCATATTCAACAATGGTCCATTGTGAATCAACAATGGTCCATTGTCCAAATACCTAACAACGGCCCGTTGCTAGGCGACAGTGTTCCATTAGTCCGTTGCCTAGCAACCGTTGTCGGGTGACCCTTGCTTAGCAACCATGGTCCATTGTCCAAATATCTAACAATGGCCCGTTGCTAGGCGACAGTGTTCCATTGGTCCGTTGCCTAGCAACCGTTGTCGGGTGACCCTTGCTTAGCAACCATGGTCAATTGTCCATATTCAACAATGGTCCATTGTGAATCAACAATGGTCCATTGTCCAAATACCTAACAATGGCCCGTTGCTAGGCGACAGTGTTCCATTGGTCCGTTGCCTAGCAACCGTTGTCGGGGTGACACTTGCTTAGCAACCATGGTCCATTGTCCATATTCAACAATGGTCCATTGTCCAAATACCTAACAACGGCCCGTTGCTAGGCGACAGTGTTCCATTAGTCCGTTGCCTAGCAACCGTTGTCGGGTGACCCTTGCTTAGCAACCATGGTCCATTGTCCAAATATCTAACAATGGCCCGTTGCTAGGCGACAGTGTTCCATTGGTCCGTTGCCTAGCAACCGTTGTCGGGTGACCCTTGCTAAGCAACCATGGTCCATTGTCCATATTCAACAATGGTCCATTGTGAATCAGCAATGTTCCATTGTCCAAATACCTAACAACGGCCCATTGCCAGGCGACAGTGTTCCATTGGTCTGTTGCCTAGCAACCGTTGTCGGGTGACCCTTGCTTAGCAACCATGGTCCATTGTCCATATTCAACAATGGTCCATTATGAATCAACAATGGTCCATTGTCCAAATACCTAACAACGGCCCGTTGCTAGGCGACAGTGTTCCATTGGTCCGTTGCCTAGCAACTGTTGTCGGGTGACCCTTGCTTAGCAACCATGGTCCATTGTCCATATTCAACAATGGTCCATTGTGAATCAACAATGGTCCATTGTCCAAATACCTAACAATGGCGCGTTGCTAGGCGACAGTGTTCCATTGGTCTGTTGCCTAGAAACCGTTGTCGGGTGACCCTTGCTTAGCAACCATGGTCCATTGTCCATATTCAACAATGGTCCATTGTGAATCAACAATGGTCCATTGTCCAAATACCTAACAATGGCCTGTTGCTAGGCGACAGTGTTCCATTGGTCCGTTGCCTAGCAACCTTTGTCGGGTGACCCTTGCTTAGCAACCGTGGTCCATTGTCCATATTCAACAATGGTCCATTGTGAATCAACAATGGTCCATTGTCCAAATACCTAACAACGGCTCGTTGCCAGGCGACAGTGTTCCATTGGTCCGTTGCCTAGCAACCATTGTCGGGTGACCCTTGCTTAGCAACCATGGTCCATTGTCCAAATTCAACAATGGTCCATTGTGAATCAACAATGGTCCATTGTCCAAATACCTAACAACAGCCCGTTGCTAGGCGACAGTGTTCCATTGGTCCGTTGCCTAGCAACCGTTGTCGGGTGACCCTTGCTTAGCAACCATGGTCCATTGTCCATATTCAACAATGGTCCATTGTGAATCAACAATGGTCCATTGTCCAAATACCTAAAAACGGCCCGTTGCTAGGCGACAGTGTTCCATTGGTCCGTTGCCTAGCAACCGTTGTCGGGTGACCCTTGCTTAGCAACCATGGTCCATTGTCCATATTCAACAATGGTCCATTGTCCAAATACCGAACAACGGCCCGTTGCTAGGCGACAGTGTTCCATTGGTCCGTTGCCTAGCAACCGTTGTCGGGTGACCCTTGCTTAGCAACCATGGTCCATTGTCCATATTCAACAATGGTCCATTGTGAATCAACAATGGTCCATTGTCCAAATACCTAACAACGGCCCGTTGTTAGGCGACAGTGTTCCATTGGTCCGTTGCCTAGCAACCGTTGTCGGGTGACCCTTGCTTAGCAACCATGGTCCATTGTCCATATTCAACAATGGTCCATTGTGAATCAACAATGGTCCATTGTCCAAATACCGAACAACGGCCCGTTGCTAGGCGACAGTGTTCCATTGGTCCGTTGCCTAGCAACCGTTGTCGGGTGACCCTTGCTTAGCAACCATGGTCCATTGTCCATATTCAACAATGGTCCATTGTGAATCAACAATGGTCCATTGTCCAAATACCTAACAACGGCCCGTTGCTAGGCGACAGTGTTCCATTGGTCGTTGCCTAGCAACCGTTGTTGGGTGACCCTTGCTTAGCAACCATGGTCCATTGTCCATATTCAACAATGGTCCATTGTCCAAATACCTATCAACGGCCCGTTGCTAGGCGACAGTGTTCCATTGGTCCGTTGCCTAGCAACCGTTGTCGGGTGACCCTTGCTTAGCAACCATGGTCCATTGTCCATATTCAACAATGGTCCATTGAAAATCAACAATGGTCCATTGTCCAAATACCTAACAATGGCGCGTTGCTAGGCGACAGTGTTCCATTGGTCTGTTGCCTAGCAACCGTTGTCTGGTGACCCTTGCTTAGCAACCATGGTCCATTGTCCATATTCAACAATGGTCCATTGTGAATCAACAATGGTCCATTGTCCAAATACCTAACAATGGCCCGTTGCTAGGCGACAGTGTTCCAATTGTCCGTTGCCTAGCAACCGTTGTCGGGTGACCCTTGCTTAGCAACCATGGTCCATTGTCCATATTCAACAATGGTCCATTGTGAATCAACAATGGTCCATTGTCCAAATACCTAACAATGGCCAGTTGCTAGGCGACAGTGTTCCATTGGTCCGTTGCCTAGCAACTGTTGTCAGGTGACCCTTGCTTAGCAACCATGGTCCATTGTCCATATTCAACAACGGTCCATTGTGAATCAACAATGGTCCATTGTCCAAATACCTAACAACGGCCCGTTGCTAGGCGACAGTGTTCCATTGGTCCGTTGCCTAGCAACCGTTGTCGGGTGACCCTTGCTTAGCAACCATGGTCCATTGTCCATATTCAACAATGGTCCATTGTGAATCAACAATGGTCCATTGTCCAAATACCTAACAATGGCCCGTTGCTAGGCGACAGTGTTCCATTGGTCTGTTGCCTAGCAACCGTTGTCGGGTGACCCTTGCTTAGCAACCATGGTCAATTGTCCATATTCAACAATGGTCCATTGTGAATCAGCAATGGTCCTTTGTCCAAATACCTAACAACGGCCCGTTGCTAGGCGACAGTGTTCCATTGGTCCGTTGCCTAGCAACCGTTGTCGGGTGACCCTTGCTTAGCAACCATGGTCCATTGTCCATATTCAACAATGGTCCATTGTCCAAATACCTAACAATGGCCCGTTGCTAGGCGACAGTGTTCCATTGGTCCGTTGCCTAGCAACCGTTGTCGGGTGACCCTTGCTTAGCAACCATGGTCCATTGTGCATATTCAACAATGGTCCATTGTGAATCAACAATGGTCCATTGTCCAAATACCTAACAATGGCCCGTTGCTAGGCGACAGTGTTCCATTGGTCCATTGCCTAGCAACCGTTGTCGGGTGACCCTTGCTTAGCAACCATGGTCCATTGTCCATATTCAACAATGGTCCATTGTGAATTAACAATGGTCCATTGTCCAAATACCTAACAACGGCCCGTTGCCAGGTGACAGTGTTCCATTGGTCCGTTGCCTAGCAACCGTTGTCGGGTGACCCTTGCTTAGCAACCATGGTCCACAATGGTCCATTGTCCAAATACCTAACAAGGGCCCGTTGCTAGGCGACAGTGTTCCATTGGTCCGTTGCCTAGCAACCGTTGTCGGGTGACCCTTGCTTAGCAACCATGGTCCATTGTCCATATTCAACAATGGTCCATTGTGAATCAACAATGGTCCATTGTCCAAATACCTAACAACGGCCCGTTGCTAGGCGACAGTGTTCCATTGGTCCGTTGCCTAGCAACCGTTGTCGGGTGACCCTTGCTTAGCAACCATGGTCCATTGTCCATATTCAACAATGGTCCATTGTGAATCAACAATGGTCCATTGTCCAAATACTTAACAAGGGCCCGTTGCTAGGCGACAGTGTTCCATTGGTCCGTTGCCTAGCAACCGTTGTCGGGTGACCCTTGCTTAGCAACCATGGTCCATTGTCCATATTCAACAATGGTCCATTGTCCAAATACCTAACAACGGCCCGTTGCTAGGCGACAGTGTTCCATTGGTCCGTTGCCTAGCAACCGTTGTCGGGTGACCCTTGCTTAGCAACCATGGTCAATTGTCCATATTCAACAATGGTCCATTGTGAATCAGCAATGGTCCATTTTCCAAATACCTAACAACGGCGCGTTGCTAGGCGACAGTGTTCCATTGGTCCAATGCCTAGCAACCGTTGTCGGGTGACCCTTGCTTAGCAACCATGGTCCATTGTCCATATTCAACAATGGTCCATTGTCCAAATACCTAACAACGGCCCGTTGCTAGGCGACAGTGTTCCATTGGTCCGTTGCCTAGCAACCGTTGTCGGGTGACCCTTGCTTAGCAACCATGGTCCATTGTCCATATTCAACAATGGTCCATTGTCCAAATACCTAACAATGGCCCGTTGCTAGGCGACAGTGTTCCATTGGTCCGTTGCCTAGCAACCGTTGTCGGGTGACCCTTGCTTAGCAACCATGGTCCATTGTCCATATTCAACAATGGTCCATTGTGAATCAACAATGGTCCATTGTCCAAATACCTAACAACGGCCCGTTGCTAGGCGACAGTGTTCCATTGGTCCGTTGCCTAGCAACCGTTGTCGGGTGACCCTTGCTTAGCAACCATGGTCCATTGTCCATATTCAACAATGGTCCATTGTCCAAATACCTAACAATGGCCCGTTGCTAGGCGACAGTGTTCCATTGGTCCGTTGCCTAGCAACCGTTGTCGGGTGACCCTTGCTTAGCAACCATGGTCCATTGTCCATATTCAACAATGGTCCATTGTGAATCAACAATGGTCCATTGTCCAAATACCTAACAACGGCCCGTTGCCAGGCGACAGTGTTCCATTGGTCCGTTGCCTAGCAACCGTTGTCGGGTGACCCTTGCTTATCAACCATGGTCCATTGTCCATATTCAACAATGGTCCATTGTCCAAATACCTAACAATGGCCCGTTGCTAGGCGACAGTGTTCCATTGGTCCGTTGCCTAGCAACCATTGTCGGGTGACCCTTGCTTAGCAACCATGGTCCATTGTCCATATTCAACAATGGTCTATTGTCCAAATACCTATCAACGGCCCGTTGCTAGGCGACAGTGTTCCATTGGTCCGTTGCCTAGCAACCGTTGTCGGGTGACCCTTGCTTAGCAACCATGGTCCATTGTCCATATTCAACAATGGTCCATTGTGAATCAACAATGGTCCATTGTCCAAATACCTAACAATGGTGCGTTGCTAGGCGACAGTGTTCCATTGGTCCGTTGTCTAGCAACTGTTGTCGGGAGACCCTTGCTTAGCAACCATGGTCCATTGTCCATATTCAACAATGGTCCATTGTGAATCAACAATGGTCCATTGTCCAAATACCTAACAACGGCCCGTTGCCAGGTGACAGTGTTCCATTGGTCCGTTGCCTAGCAACCGTTGTCGGGTGACCCTTGCTTAGCAACCATGGTCCATTGTCCATATTCAACAATGGTCCATTGTGAATCAACAATGGTCCATTGACCAAATACCTAACAACGGCCCGTTGCTAGGCGACAGTGTTCCATTGGTCCGTTGCCTAGCAACCGTTGTCGGGTGACCATTGCTTAACAACCATGGTCCATTGTCCATATTCAACAATGGTCCATTGTGAATCAACAATGGTCCATTGTCCAAATACCTAACAACGGCCCGTTGCTAGGCGACAGTGTTCCATTGGTCCGTTGCCTAGCAACCGTTGTCGGGTGACCCTTGCTTAGCAACCATGGTCCATTGTCCATATTCAACAATGGTCCATTGTGAATCAACAATGGTCCATTGTCCAAATACCTAACAACGGCCCGTTGCTAGGCGACAGTGTTCCATTGGTCCGTTGCCTAGCAACCGTTGTCGGGTGACCCTTGCTTAGCAACCATGGTCCATTGTCCATATTCAACAATGGTCCATTGTGAATCAACAATGGTCCATTGTTCAAATACCTAACAACGGCCCGTTGCTAGGCGACAGTGTTCTATTGGTCCGTTGCCTAGCAACCGTTGTCGGGTGACCCTTGCTTAGCAACCATGGTCCATTGTCCATATTCAACAATGGTCCATTGTGAATCAACAATGGTCCATTGTCCAAATACCTAACAACGGCCCGTTGCTAGGCGACAGTGTTCCATTGGTCCGTTGCCTAGCAACCGTTGTCGGGTGACCCTTGCTTAGCAACCATGGTCCATTGTCCATATTCAACAATGGTCCATTGTCCAAATACCTAACAATGGCCCGTTGCTAGGCGACAGTGTTCCATTGGTCCGTTGCCTAGCAACCGTTGTCGGGTGACCCTTGCTTAGCAACCATGGTCCATTGTCCATATTCAACAATGGTCCATTGTCCAAATACCTAACAATGGCCCGTTGCTAGGCGACAGTGTTCCATTGGTCCGTTGCCTAGCAACCGTTGTCGGGTGACCCTTGCTTAGCAACCATGGTCCATTGTCCATATTCAACAATGGTCCATTGTGAATCAACAATGGTCCATTGTCCAAATACCTAACAACGGCCCGTTGCTAGGCGACAGTGTTCCATTGGTCCATTGCCTAGCAACCGTTGTCGGGTGACCCTTGCTTAGCAACCATGGTCCATTGTCCATATTCAACAATGGTCCATTGTGAATCAACAATGGTCCATTGTCCAAATACCTAACAATGGCCCGTTGCTAGGCGACAGTGTTCCATTGGTCCGTTGCCTAGCAACCTTTGTCGGGTGACCCTTGCTTAGCAACCATGGTCCATTGTCCATATTCAACAATGGTCCATTGTCCAAATACCTAACAACGGCTCGTTGCCAGGCGACAGTGTTCCATTGGTCCGTTGCCTAGCAACCGTTGTCGGGTGACCCTTGCTTAGCAACCATGGTCCATTGTCCATATTCAACAATGGTCCATTGTGAATCAACAATGGTCCATTGTCCAAATACCTAACAACGGCCCGTTGCTAGGCGACAGTGTTCCATTGGTCCGTTGCCTAGCAACCGTTGTCGGGTGACCCTTGCTTAGCAACCATGGTCAATTGTCCATATTCAACAATGGTCCATTGTGAATCAGCAATGGTCCATTGTCCAAATACCTAACAACGGCCCGTTGCTAGGCGACAGTGTTCCATTGGTCCGTTGCCTAGCAACCAATGTCGGGTGACCCTTGCTTAGCAACCATGGTCCATTGTCCATATTCAACAATGGTCCATTGTCCAAATACCTAACAATGGCCCGTTGCTAGGCGACAGTGTTCCATTGGTCCGTTGCCTAGCAACCATTGTCGGGTGACCCTTGCTTGGCAACCATGGTCCATTGTGCATATTCAACAATGGTCCATTGTGAATCAACAATGGTCCATTGTCCAAATACCTAACAACGGCCCGTTGCTAGGCGACAGTGTTCCATTGGTCCGTTGCCTAGCAACCGTTGTCGGGTGACCCTTGCTTAGCAACCATGGTCAATTGTCCATATTCAACAATGGTCCATTGTGAATCAGCAATGGTCCATTGTCCAAATACCTAACAACGGCCCGTTGCTAGGCGACAGTGTTCCATTGGTCCGTTGCCTAGCAACCAATGTCGGGTGACCCTTGCTTAGCAACCATGGTCCATTGTCCATATTCAACAATGGTCCATTGTCCAAATACCTAACAATGGCCCGTTGCTAGGCGACAGTGTTCCATTGGTCCGTTGCCTAGCAACCATTGTCGGGTGACCCTTGCTTGGCAACCATGGTCCATTGTGCATATTCAACAATGGTCCATTGTGAATCAACAATGGTCCATTGTCCAAATACCTAACAACGGCCCGTTGCTAGGCGACAGTGTTCCATTGGTCCGTTGACTAGCAACCGTTGTCGGGTGACCCTTGCTTAGCAACCATGGTCCATTGTCCATATTCAACAATGGTCCATTGTGAATCAACAATGATCCATTGTCCAAATACCTAACAATGGCCCGTTGCTAGGCGACAGTGTTCCATTGGTCCGTTGCCTAGCAACCGTTGTCGGGGTGACACTTGCTTAGCAACCATGGTCCATTGTCCATATTCAACAATGGTCCATTGTCCAAATACCTAACAACGGCCCGTTGCTAGGCGACAGTGTTCCATTAGTCCGTTGCCTAGCAACCGTTGTCGGGTGACCCTTGCTTAGCAACCATGGTCCATTGTCCAAATATCTAACAATGGCCCGTTGCTAGGCGACAGTGTTCCATTGGTCCGTTGCCTAGCAACCGTTGTCGGGTGACCCTTGTTTAGCAACCATGGTCAATTGTCCATATTCAACAATGGTCCATTGTGAATCAGCAATGGTCCATTGTCCAAATACCTATCAACGGCCCGTTGCTAGGCGACAGTGTTCCATTGGTCCGTTGCCTAGCAACCTTTGTCGGGTGACCCTTGCTAAGCAACCATGGTCCATTGTCCATATTCAACAATGGTCCATTGTGAATCAGCAATGTTCCATTGTCCAAATACCTAACAACGGCCCATTGCCAGGCGACAGTGTTCCATTGGTCTGTTGCCTAGCAACCGTTGTCGGGTGACCCTTGCTTAGCAACCATGGTCCATTGTCCATATTCAACAATGGTCCATTGTGAATCAACAATGGTCCATTGTCCAAATACCTAACAACGGCCCGTTGCTAGGCGACAGTGTTCCATTGGTCCGTTGCCTAGCAACCGTTGTCGGGTGACCCTTGCTTAGCAACCATGGTCCATTGTCCATATTCAACAATGGTCCATTGTGAATCAACAATGGTCCATTGTCCAAATACCTAACAATGGCCCGTTGCTAGGCAACAGTGTTCCATTGGTCCGTTGCCTAGCAACCTTTGTCGGGTGACCCTTGCTTAGCAACCATGGTCCATTGTCCATATTCAACAATCGTCCATTGTGAATCAACAATGGTCCATTGTCCAAATACCTAACAACGGCCCGTTGCCAGGTGACAGTGTTCCATTGGTCCGTTGCTTAGCAACCGTTGTCGGGTGACCCTTGCTTAGCAACCATGGTCCATTGTCCATATTCAACAATAGTCCATTGTGAATCAACAATGGTCCATTGTCCAAATACCTAACAACGGCCCGTTGCTAGGCGATAGTGTTCCATTGGTCCGTTGCCTAGCAACCGTTGTCGGGTGACCCTTGCTTAGCAACCATGGTCCATTGTCCATATTCAACAATGGTCCATTGTGAATCAACAATGGTCCATTGTCCAAATACCTAACAACGGCCCGTTGCTAGGCGACAGTGTTCCATTGGTCCGTTGCCTAGCAACCTTTGTCGGGTGACCCTTGCTTAGCAACCATGGTCCATTGTCCATATTCAACAATGGTCCATTGTCCAAATACCTATCAACGGCCCGTTGCTAGGCGACAGTGTTCCATTGGTCCGTTGCCTAGCAACCGTTGTCGGGTGACCCTTGCTTAGCAACCATGGTCCATTGTCCATATTCAACAATGGTCCATTGTGAATCAACAATGGTCCATTGTCCAAATACCTAACAATGGCGCGTTGCTAGGCGACAGTGTTCCATTGGTCTGTTGCCTAGCAACCGTTGTCTGGTGACCCTTGCTTAGCAACCATGGTCCATTGTCCATATTCAACAATGGTCCATTGTGAATCAACAATGGTCCATTGTCCAAATACCTAACAATGGCCCGTTGCTAGGCGACAGTGTTCCTTCGGCCCGTTGCCTAGCAACTGTTGTCGGGTGACCCTTGCTTAGCAACCATGGTCCATTGTCCATATTCAACAATGGTCCATTGTGAATCAACAATGGTCCATTGTCCAAATACCTAACAATGGCGCGTTGCTAGGCGACAGTGTTCCATTGGTCTGTTGCCTAGAAACCGTTGTCGGGTGACCCTTGCTTAGCAACCATGGTCCATTGTCCATATTCAACAATGGTCCATTGTGAATCAACAATGGTCCATTGTCCAAATACCTAACAATGGCCTGTTGCTAGGCGACAGTGTTCCATTGGTCCGTTGCCTAGCAACCTTTGTCGGGTGACCCTTGCTTAGCAACCGTGGTCCATTGTCCATATTCAACAATGGTCCATTGTGAATCAACAATGGTCCATTGTCCAAATACCTAACAACGGCTCGTTGCCAGGCGACAGTGTTCCATTGGTCCGTTGCCTAGCAACCATTGTCGGGTGACCCTTGCTTAGCAACCATGGTCCATTGTCCAAATTCAACAATGGTCCATTGTGAATCAACAATGGTCCATTGTCCAAATACCTAACAACAGCCCGTTGCTAGGCGACAGTGTTCCATTGGTCCGTTGCCTAGCAACCGTTGTCGGGTGACCCTTGCTTAGCAACCATGGTCCATTGTCCATATTCAACAATGGTCCATTGTCCAAATACCGAACAACGGCCCGTTGCTAGGCGACAGTGTTCCATTGGTCCGTTGCCTAGCAACCGTTGTCGGGTGACCCTTGCTTAGCAACCATGGTCCATTGTCCATATTCAACAATGGTCCATTGTGAATCAACAATGGTCCATTGTCCAAATACCTAACAACGGCCCGTTGTTAGGCGACAGTCTTCCATTGGTCCGTTGCCTAGCAACCGTTGTCGGGTGACCCTTGCTTAGCAACCATGGTCCATTGTCCATATTCAACAATGGTCCATTGTGAATCAACAATGGTCCATTGTCCAAATACCGAACAACGGCCCGTTGCTAGGCGACAGTGTTCCATTGGTCCGTTGCCTAGCAACCGTTGTCGGGTGACCCTTGCTTAGCAACCATGGTCCATTGTCCATATTCAACAATGGTCCATTGTGAATCAACAATGGTCCGTTGTCCAAATACCTAACAACGGCCCGTTGCTAGGCGACAGTGTTCCATTGGTCGTTGCCTAGCAACCGTTGTTGGGTGACCCTTGCTTAGCAACCATGGTCCATTGTCCATATTCAACAATGGTCCATTGTCCAAATACCTATCAACGGCCCGTTGCTAGGCGACAGTGTTCCATTGGTCCGTTGCCTAGCAACCGTTGTCGGGTGACCCTTGCTTAGCAACCATGGTCCATTGTCCATATTCAACAATGGTCCATTGAAAATCAACAATGGTCCATTGTCCAAATACCTAACAATGGCGCGTTGCTAGGCGACAGTGTTCCATTGGTCTGTTGCCTAGCAACCGTTGTCTGGTGACCCTTGCTTAGCAACCATGGTCCATTGTCCATATTCAACAATGGTCCATTGTGAATCAACAATGGTCCATTGTCCAAATACCTAACAATGGCCCGTTGCTAGGCGACAGTGTTCCAATTGTCCGTTGCCTAGCAACCGTTGTCGGGTTAACCCTTGCTTAGCAACCATGGTCCATTGTCCATATTCAACAATGGTCCATTGTGAATCAACAATGGTCCATTGTCCAAATACCTAACAATGGCCCGTTGCTAGGCGACAGTGTTCCATTGGTCCGTTGCCTAGCAACTGTTGTCAGGTGACCCTTGCTTAGCAACCATGGTCCATTGTCCATATTCAACAATGGTCCATTGTGAATCAACAATGGTCCATTGTCCAAATACCTAACAACGGCCCGTTGCTAGGCGACAGTGTTCCATTGGTCCGTTGCCTAGCAACCGTTGTCGGGTGACCCTTGCTTAGCAACCATGGTCCATTGTCCATATTCAACAATGGTCCATTGTGAATCAACAATGGTCCATTGTCCAAATACCTAACAATGGCCCGTTGCTAGGCGACAGTGTTCCATTGGTCCGTTGCCTAGCAACCTTTGTCGGGTGACCCTTGCTTAGCAACCATGGTCCATTGTCCATATTCAACAATGGTCCATTGTGAATCAACAATGGTCCATTGTCCAAATACCTAACAACGGCCCGTTGCTAGGCGACAGTGTTCCATTGGTCCGTTGCCTAGCAACCGTTGTCGGGTGACCCTTGCTTAGCAACCATGGTCCATTGTCCATATTCAACAATGGTCCATTGTGAATCAACAATGGTCCATTGTCCAAATACCTAACAATGGCCCGTTGCTAGGCGACAGTGTTCCAATTGTCCGTTGCCTAGCAACCGTTGTCGGGTGACCCTTGCTTAGCAACCATGGTCAATTGTCCATATTCAACAATGGTCCATTATGAATCAGCAATGGTCCTTTGTCCAAATACCTAACAACGGCCCGTTGCTAGGCGACAGTGTTCCATTGGTCCGTTGCCTAGCAACCGTTGTCGGGTGACCCTTGCTTAGCAACCATGGTCCATTGTCCATATTCAACAATGGTCCATTGTCCAAATACCTAACAATGGCCCGTTGCTAGGCGACAGTGTTCCATTGGTCCGTTGCCTAGCAACCATTGTCGGGTGACCCTTGCTTGGCAACCATGGTCCATTGTGCATATTCAACAATGGTCCATTGTGAATCAACAATGGTCCATTGTCCAAATACCTAACAACGGCCCGTTGCTAGGCGACAGTGTTCCATTGGTCCGTTGCCTAGCAACCGTTGTCGGGTGACCCTTGCTTAGCAACCATGGTCAATTGTCCATATTCAACAATGGTCCATTGTGAATCAGCAATGGTCCATTGTCCAAATACCTAACAACGGCCCGTTGCTAGGCGACAGTGTTCCATTGGTCCGTTGCCTAGCAACCAATGTCGGGTGACCCTTGCTTAGCAACCATGGTCCATTGTCCATATTCAACAATGGTCCATTGTCCAAATACCTAACAATGGCCCGTTGCTAGGCGACAGTGTTCCATTGGTCCGTTGCCTAGCAACCATTGTCGGGTGACCCTTGCTTGGCAACCATGGTCCATTGTGCATATTCAACAATGGTCCATTGTGAATCAACAATGGTCCATTGTCCAAATACCTAACAACGGCCCGTTGCTAGGCGACAGTGTTCCATTGGTCCGTTGACTAGCAACCGTTGTCGGGTGACCCTTGCTTAGCAACCATGGTCCATTGTCCATATTCAACAATGGTCCATTGTGAATCAACAATGGTCCATTGTCCAAATACCTAACAATGGCCCGTTGCTAGGCGACAATGTTCCATTGGTCCATTGCCTAGCAACCGTTGTCGGGTGACCCTTGCTTAGCAACCATGGTCCATTGTCCATATTCAACAATGGTCCATTGTGAATCAACAATGGTCCATTGTCCAAATACCTAACAACGGCCCGTTGCTAGGCGACAGTGTTCCATTAGTCCGTTGCCTAGCAACCGTTGTCGGGTGACCCTTGCTTAGCAACCATGGTCCATTGTCCAAATATCTAACAATGGCCCGTTGCTAGGCGACAGTGTTCCATTGGTCCGTTGCCTAGCAACCGTTGTCGGGGTGACACTTGCTTAGCAACCATGGTCCATTGTCCATATTCAACAATGGTCCATTGTCCAAATACCTAACAACGGCCCGTTGCTAGGCGACAGTGTTCCATTAGTCCGTTGCCTAGCAACCGTTGTCGGGTGACCCTTGCTTAGCAACCATGGTCCATTGTCCAAATATCTAACAATGGCCCGTTGCTAGGCGACAGTGTTCCATTGGTCCGTTGCCTAGCAACCGTTGTCGGGTGACCCTTGTTTAGCAACCATGGTCAATTGTCCATATTCAACAATGGTCCATTGTGAATCAGCAATGGTCCATTGTCCAAATACCTATCAACGGCCCGTTGCTAGGCGACAGTGTTCCATTGGTCCGTTGCCTAGCAACCTTTGTCGGGTGACCCTTGCTAAGCAACCATGGTCCATTGTCCATATTCAACAATGGTCCATTGTGAATCAGCAATGTTCCATTGTCCAAATACCTAACAACGGCCCATTGCCAGGCGACAGTGTTCCATTGGTCTGTTGCCTAGCAACCGTTGTCGGGTGACCCTTGCTTAGCAACCATGGTCCATTGTCCATATTCAACAATGGTCCATTGTGAATCAACAATGGTCCATTGTCCAAATACCTAACAACGGCCCGTTGCTAGGCGACAGTGTTCCATTGGTCCGTTGCCTAGCAACCGTTGTCGGGTGACCCTTGCTTAGCAACCATGGTCCATTGTCCATATTCAACAATGGTCCATTGTGAATCAACAATGGTCCATTGTCCAAATACCTAACAATGGCCCGTTGCTAGGCAACAGTGTTCCATTGGTCCGTTGCCTAGCAACCTTTGTCGGGTGACCCTTGCTTAGCAACCATGGTCCATTGTCCATATTCAACAATCGTCCATTGTGAATCAACAATGGTCCATTGTCCAAATACCTAACAACGGCCCGTTGCCAGGTGACAGTGTTCCATTGGTCCGTTGCTTAGCAACCGTTGTCGGGTGACCCTTGCTTAGCAACCATGGTCCATTGTCCATATTCAACAATGGTCCATTGTGAATCAACAATGGTCCATTGTCCAAATACCTAACAACGGCCCGTTGCTAGGCGATAGTGTTCCATTGGTCCGTTGCCTAGCAACCGTTGTTGGGTGACCCTTGCTTAGCAACCATGGTCCATTGTCCATATTCAACAATGGTCCATTGTGAATCAACAATGGTCCATTGTCCAAATACCTAACAACGGCCTGTTGCTAGGCGACAGTGTTCCATTGGTCCGTTGCCTAGCAACCTTTGTCGGGTGACCCTTGCTTAGCAACCATGGTCCATTGTCCATATTCAACAATGGTCCATTGTCCAAATACCTATCAACGGCCCGTTGCTAGGCGACAGTGTTCCATTGGTCCGTTGCCTAGCAACCGTTGTCGGGTGACCCTTGCTTAGCAACCATGGTCCATTGTCCATATTCAACAATGGTCCATTGTGAATCAACAATGGTCCATTGTCCAAATACCTAACAATGGCGCGTTGCTAGGCGACAGTGTTCCATTGGTCTGTTGCCTAGCAACCGTTGTCTGGTGACCCTTGCTTAGCAACCATGGTCCATTGTCCATATTCAACAATGGTCCATTGTGAATCAACAATGGTCCATTGTCCAAATACCTAACAATGGCCCGTTGCTAGGCGACAGTGTTCCTTCGGCCCGTTGCCTAGCAACTGTTGTCGGGTGACCCTTGCTTAGCAACCATGGTCCATTGTCCATATTCAACAATGGTCCATTGTGAATCAACAATGGTCCATTGTCCAAATACCTAACAATGGCGCGTTGCTAGGCGACAGTGTTCCATTGGTCTGTTGCCTAGAAACCGTTGTCGGGTGACCCTTGCTTAGCAACCATGGTCCATTGTCCATATTCAACAATGGTCCATTGTGAATCAACAATGGTCCATTGTCCAAATACCTAACAATGGCCTGTTGCTAGGCGACAGTGTTCCATTGGTCCGTTGCCTAGCAACCTTTGTCGGGTGACCCTTGCTTAGCAACCGTGGTCCATTGTCCATATTCAACAATGGTCCATTGTGAATCAACAATGGTCCATTGTCCAAATACCTAACAACGGCTCGTTGCCAGGCGACAGTGTTCCATTGGTCCGTTGCCTAGCAACCATTGTCGGGTGACCCTTGCTTAGCAACCATGGTCCATTGTCCAAATTCAACAATGGTCCATTGTGAATCAACAATGGTCCATTGTCCAAATACCTAACAACAGCCCGTTGCTAGGCGACAGTGTTCCATTGGTCCGTTGCCTAGCAACCGTTGTCGGGTGACCCTTGCTTAGCAACCATGGTCCATTGTCCATATTCAACAATGGTCCATTGTCCAAATACCGAACAACGGCCCGTTGCTAGGCGACAGTGTTCCATTGGTCCGTTGCCTAGCAACCGTTGTCGGGTGACCCTTGCTTAGCAACCATGGTCCATTGTCCATATTCAACAATGGTCCATTGTGAATCAACAATGGTCCATTGTCCAAATACCTAACAACGGCCCGTTGTTAGGCGACAGTGTTCCATTGGTCCGTTGCCTAGCAACCGTTGTCGGGTGACCCTTGCTTAGCAACCATGGTCCATTGTCCATATTCAACAATGGTCCATTGTGAATCAACAATGGTCCATTGTCCAAATACCGAACAACGGCCCGTTGCTAGGCGACAGTGTTCCATTGGTCCGTTGCCTAGCAACCGTTGTCGGGTGACCCTTGCTTAGCAACCATGGTCCATTGTCCATATTCAACAATGGTCCATTGTGAATCAACAATGGTCCATTGTCCAAATACCTAACAACGGCCCGTTGCTAGGCGACAGTGTTCCATTGGTCGTTGCCTAGCAACCGTTGTTGGGTGACCCTTGCTTAGCAACCATGGTCCATTGTCCATATTCAACAATGGTCCATTGTCCAAATACCTATCAACGGCCCGTTGCTAGGCGACAGTGTTCCATTGGTCCGTTGCCTAGCAACCGTTGTCGGGTGACCCTTGCTTAGCAACCATGGTCCATTGTCCATATTCAACAATGGTCCATTGTGAATCAACAATGGTCCATTGTCCAAATACCTAGCAACGGCCCGTTGCTAGGCGACAGTGTTCCATTGGTCCGTTGCCTAGCAACCGTTGTCGGGTGACCCTTGCTTAGCAACCATGGTCAATTGTCCATATTCAACAATGCTCCATTGTGAATCAGCAATGGTCCATTGTCCAAATACCTAACAACGGCCCGTTGCTAGGCGACAGTGTTCCATTGGTCCGTTGCCTAGCAACCGTTGTCGGGTGACCCTTGCTTAGCAACCATGGTCCATTGTCCATATTCAACAATGGTCCATTGTGAATCAACAATGGTCCATTGTCCAAATACCTAACAACGGCCCGTTGCCAGGCGACAGTGTTCCATTGGTCCGTTGCCTAGCAACCGTTGTCGGGTGACCCTTGCTTAGCAACCATGGTCCATTGTCCATATTCAACAATGGTCCATTGTGAATCAACAATGGTCCATTGTCCAAATACCTAACAACGGCCCGTTGCTAGGTGACAGTGTTCCATTGGTCTGTTGCCTAGCAACCTTTGTTGGGTGACCCTTGCTTAGCAACCATGGTCCATTGTCCATATTCAACAATGGTCCATTGTGAATCAACAATGGTCCATTGTCCATATACCTAACAACGGCCCGTTGTTAGGCGACAGTGTTCCATTGGTCCGTTGCCTAGCAACCGTTGTCGGGTGACCCTTGCTTAGCAACCATGGTCCATTGTCCATATTCAACAATGGTCCATTGTGAATCAACAATGGTCCATTGTCCAAGTACCTAACAACGGCCCGTTGCTAGGCGACAGTGTTCCATTGGTCCGTTGCCTAGCAACCGTTGTCGGGTGACCCTTGCTTAGCAACCATGGTCCATTGTCCATATTCAACAATGGTCCATTGTGAATCAACAATGGTCCATTGTCCAAATACCTAACAACGGCCCGTTGCTAGGCGACAGTGTTCCATTGGTCCGTTGCCTAGCAACCGTTGTCGGGTGACCCTTGCTTAGCAACCATGGTCCATTGTCCATATTCAACAATGGTCCATTGTCCAAATACCTAACAACGGCCCGTTGCTAGGCGACAGTGTTCCATTGGACCGTTGCCTAGCAACAGTTGTCGTGTGACCCTTGCTTAGCAACCATGGTCCATTGTCCATATTCAACAATGGTCCATTGTCCAAATACCTATCAACGGCCCGTTGCTAGGCGACAGTGTTCCATTGGTCCGTTGCCTAGCAACCGTTGTCGGGTGACCCTTGCTTAGCAACCATGGTCCATTGTCCATATTCAACAATGGTCCATTGTGAATCAACAATGGTCCATTGTCCAAATACCTAACAACGGCCCGTTGCTAGGCGACAGTGTTCCATTGGTCCATTGCCTAGCAACCGTTGTCGGGTGACCCTTGCTTAGCAACCATGGTCCATTGTCCATATTCAACAATGGTCCATTGTGAATCAACAATGGTCCATTGTCCAAATACCTAACAACGGCCCGTTGCTAGGCGACAGTGTTCCATTGGTCCGTTGCCTAGCAACCGTTGTCGGGTGACCCTTGCTTAGCAACCATGGTCCATTGTCCATATTCAACAATGGTCCATTGTGAATCAACAATGGTCCATTGTCCAAATACCTAACAACGGCCCGTTGCCAGGCGACAGTGTTCCATTGGTCCGTTGCCTAGCAACCGTTGTCGGGTGACCCTTACTTAGCAACCATGGTCCATTGTCCATATTCAACAATGGTCCATTGTGAATCAACAATGGTCCATTGTCCAAATACCTAACAACGGCCCGTTGCTAGGCGACAGTGTTCCATTGGTCCGTTGCCTAGCAACCGTTGTCGGGTGACCCTTGCTTAGCAACCATGGTCCATTGTCCATATTCAACAATGGTCCATTGTCCAAATACCTAACAATGGCCCGTTGCTAGGCGACAGTGTTCCATTGGTCCGTTGCCTAGCAACCATTGTCGGGTGACCCTTGCTTGGCAACCATGGTCCATTGTCCATATTCAACAATGGTCCATTGTGAATCAACAATGGTCCATTGTCCAAATACCTAACAACGGCCCGTTGCTAGGCGACAGTGTTCCATTGGTCCGTTGCCTAGCAACCGTTGTCGGGTGACCCTTGCTTAGCAACCATGGTCCATTGTCCATATTCAACAATGGTCCATTGTGAATCAACAATGGTCCATTGTCCAAATACCTAAAAATGGCCCGTTGCTAGGCGACAGTGTTCCATTGGTCCGTTGCCTAGCAACCGTTGTCAGGTGACCCTTGCTTAGCAACCATGGTCCATTGTCCATATTCAACAATGGTCCATTGTGAATCAACAATGGTCCATTGTCCAAATACCTAACAACGGCCCGTTGCTAGGCGACAGTGTTCCACTGGTCCGTTGCCTAGCAACCGTTGTCGGGTGACACTTGCTTAGCAACCATGGTCCATTGTCCATATTCAACAATGGTCCATTGTCCAAATACCTATCAACGGCCCGTTGCTAGGCGACAGTGTTCCATTGGTCCGTTGCCTAGCAACCTTTGTCGGGTGACCCTTGCTTAGCAACCATGGTCCATTGTCCATATTCAACAATGGTCCATTGTGAATCAACAATGGTCCATTGTCCAAATACCTAACAACGGCCCATTGCCAGGCGACAGTGTTCCATTGGTCTGTTGCCTAGCAACCGTTGTCGGGTGACCCTTGCTTAGCAACCATGGTCCATTGTCCATATTCAACAATGGTCCATTGTGAATCAACAATGGTCCATTGTCCAAATACCTAACAACGGCCCGTTGCTAGGCGACAGTGTTCCATTGGTCCGTTGCCTAGCAACCGTTGTCGGGTGACCCTTGCTTAGCAACCATGGTCCATTGTCCATATTCAACAATGGTCCATTGTGAATCAACAATGGTCCATTGTCCAAATACCTAACAACGGCCCGTTGCTAGGCGACAGTGTTCCAATTGTCCGTTGCCTAGCAACCGTTGTCGGGTGACCCTTGCTTAGCAACCATGGTCAATTGTCCATATTCAACAATGGTCCATTGTGAATCAGCAATGGTCCTTTGTCCAAATACCTAACAACGGCCCGTTGCTAGGCGACAGTGTTCCATTGGTCCGTTGCCTAGCAACCGTTGTCGGGTGACCCTTGCTTAGCAACCATGGTCCATTGTCCATATTCAACAATGGTCCATTGTCCAAATACCTAACAATGGCCCGTTGCTAGGCGACAGTGTTCCATTGGTCCGTTGCCTAGCAACCGTTGTCGGGTGACCCTTGCTTAGCAACCATGGTCCATTGTGCATATTCAACAATGGTCCATTGTGAATCAACAATGGTCCATTGTCCAAATACCTAACAATGGCCCGTTGCTAGGCGACAGTGTTCCATTGGTCCATTGCCTAGCAACCGTTGTCGGGTGACCCTTGCTTAGCAACCATGGTCCATTGTCCATATTCAACAATGGTCCATTGTGAATCAACAATGGTCCATTGTCCAAATACCTAACAACGGCCCGTTGCTAGGCGACAGTGTTCCATTGGTCCGTTGCCTAGCAACCGTTGTCGGGTGACCCTTGCTTAGCAACCATGGTCCATTGTCCATATTCAACAATGGTCCATTGTGAATCAACAATGGTCCATTGTCCAAATACCTAACAATGGCCCGTTGCTAGGCGACAGTGTTCCATTGGTCCGTTGCCTAGCAACCGTTGTCGGGTGACCCTTGCTTAGCAACCATGGTCCATTGTGCATATTCAACAATGGTCCATTGTCCAAATACCTAACAACGGCCCGTTGCCAGGTGACAGTGTTCCATTGGTCCGTTGCCTAGCAACCGTTGTCGGGTGAACCTTGCTTAGCAACCATGGTCCATTGTCCATATTCAACAATGGTCCATTGTGAATCAACAATGGTCCATTGTCCAAATACCTAACAACGGCCCGTTGCTAGGCGACAGTGTTCCATTGGTCCGTTGCCTAGCAACCGTTGTCGGGTGACCCTTGCTTAGCAACCATGATCCATTGTCCATATTCAACAATGGTCCATTGTGAATCAACAATGGTCCATTGTCCAAATACCAAACAACGGCCCGTTGCCAGGCGACAGTGTTCCATTGGTCCGTTGCCTAGCAACCATTGTCGGGTGACCCTTGCTTAGCAACCATGGTCAATTGTCCATATTCAACAATGGTCCATTGTGAATCAGCAATGGTCCATTGTCCAAATACCTAACAACGGCCCGTTGCTAGGCGACAGTGTTCCATTGGTCCGTTGCCTAGCAACCGTTGTCAGGTGACCCTTGCTTAGCAACCATGGTCCATTGTCCATATTCAACAATGGTCCATTGTCCAAATACCTAACAATGGCCCGTTGCTAGGCGACAGTGTTCCATTGGTCCGTTGCCTAGCAACCATTGTCGGATGACCCTTGCTTGGCAACCATGGTCCATTGTCCATATTTAACAATGGTCCACTGTGAATCAACAATGGTCCATTGTCCAAATACCTAACAACGGCCCGTTGCTAGGCGACAGTGTTCCATTGGTCCGTTGACTAGCAACCGTTGTCGGGTGACCCTTGCTTAGCAACCATGGTCCATTGTCCATATTCAACAATGGTCCATTGTCCAAATACCTAACAATGGCCCGTTGCTAGGCGACAGTGTTCCAATTGTCCGTTGCCTAGCAACCGTTGTCGGGTGACCCTTGCTTAGCAACCATGGTCCATTGTCCATATTCAACAATGGTCCATTGTGAATCAACAATGATCCATTGTCCAAATACCTAACAACGGCCCGTTGCTAGGCGACAGTGTTCCATTGGTCCGTTGCCTAGCAACCGTTGTCGGGTGACACTTGCTTAGCAACCATGGTCCATTGTCCATATTCAACAATGGTCCATTGTCCAAATACCTAACAACGGCCCGTTGCTAGGCGACAGTGCTCCATTGGTCCGTTGCCTAGCAACCGTTGTCGGGCGACCCTTGCTTAGCAACCATGGTCCATTGTCCATATTCAACAATGGTCTATTGTCCAAATACCTATCAACGGCCCGTTGCTAGGCGACAGTGTTCCATTGGTCCATTGCCTAGCAACCGTTGTCGGGTGACCCTTGCTTAGCAACCATGGTCCATTGTCCATATTCAACAATGGTCCATTGTGAATCAACAATGGTCCATTGTCCAAATACCTAACAATGGTGCGTTGCTAGGCGACAGTGTTCCATTGGTCCGTTGTCTAGCAACTGTTGTCGGGAGACCCTTGCTTAGCAACCATGGTCCATTGTCCATATTCAACAATGGTCCATTGTGAATCAACAATGGTCCATTGTCCAAATACCTAACAACGGCCCGTTGCCAGGTGACAGTGTTCCATTGGTCCGTTGCCTAGCAACCGTTGTCGGGTGACCCTTGCTTAGCAACCATGGTCCATTGTCCATATTCAACAATGGTCCATTGTGAATCAACAATGGTCCATTGACCAAATACCTAACAACGGCCCGTTGCTAGGCGACAGTGTTCCATTGGTCCGTTGCCTAGCAACCGTTGTCGGGTGACCCTTGCTTAGCAACCATGGTCCATTGTCCATATTCAACAATGGTCCATTGTGAATCAACAATGGTCCATTGTCCAAATACCTAACAAGGGCCCGTTGCTAGGCGACAGTGTTCCATTGGTCCGTTGCCTAGCAACCGTTGTCGGGTGACCATTGCTTAACAACCATGGTCCATTGTCCATATTCAACAATGGTCCATTGTGAATCAACAATGGTCCATTGTCCAAATACCTAACAACGGCCCGTTGCTAGGCGACAGTGTTCCATTGGTCCATTGCCTAGCAACCGTTGTCGGGTGACCCTTGCTTAGCAACCATGGTCCATTGTCCATATTCAACAATGGTCCATTGTGAATCAACAATGGTCCATTGTCCAAATACCTAACAACGGCCCGTTGCTAGGCGACAGTGTTCCATTGGTCCGTTGCCTAGCAACCGTTGTCGGGTGACCCTTGCTTAGCAACCATGGTCCATTGTCCATATTCAACAATGGTCCATTGTGAATCAACAATGGTCCATTGTTCAAATACCTAACAACGGCCCGTTGCTAGGCGACAGTGTTCTATTGGTCCGTTGCCTAGCAACCGTTGTCGGGTGACCCTTGCTTAGCAACCATGGTCCATTGTCCATATTCAACAATGGTCCATTGTGAATCAACAATGGTCCATTGTCCAAATACCTAACAACGGCCCGTTGCTAGGCGACAGTGTTCCATTGGTCCGTTGCCTAGCAACCGTTGTCGGGTGACCCTTGCTTAGCAACCATGGTCCATTGTCCATATTCAACAATGGTCCATTGTCCAAATACCTAACAATGGCCCGTTGCTAGGCGACAGTGTTCCATTGGTCCGTTGCCTAGCAACCGTTGTCGGGTGACCCTTGCTTAGCAACCATGGTCCATTGTCCATATTCAACAATGGTCCATTGTCCAAATACCTAACAATGGCCCGTTGCTAGGCGACAGTGTTCCATTGGTCCGTTGCCTAGCAACCTTTGTCGGGTGACCCTTGCTTAGCAACCATGGTCCATTGTCCATATTCAACAATGGTCCATTGTCCAAATACCTAACAACGGCCCGTTGCTAGGCGACAGTGTTCCATTGGTCCATTGCCTAGCAACCATTGTCGGGTGACCCTTGCTTGGCAACCATGGTCCATTGTGCATATTCAACAATGGTCCATTGTGAATCAACAATGGTCCATTGTCCAAATACCTAACAACGGCCCGTTGCTAGTCGACAGTGTTCCATTGGTCCGTTGACTAGCAACCGTTGTCGGGTGACCCTTGCTTAGCAACCATGGTCCATTGTCCATATTCAACAATGGTCCATTGTGAATCAACAATGGTCCATTGTCCAAATACCTAACAATGGCCCGTTGCTAGGCGACAATGTTCCATTGGTCCATTGCCTAGCAACCGTTGTCGGGTGACCCTTGCTTAGCAACCATGGTCCATTGTCCATATTCAACAATGGTCCATTGTGAATCAACAATGGTCCATTGTCCAAATACCTAACAACGGCCCGTTGCTAGGCGACAGTGTTCCATTGGTCCGTTGCCTAGCAACCGTTGTCAGGTGACCCTTGCTTAGCAACCATGGTCCATTGTCCATATTCAACAATGGTCCATTGTGAATCAACAATGGTCCATTGTCCAAATACCTAACAATGGCCCGTTGCTAGGCGACAGTGTTCCATTGGTCCGTTGCCTAGCAACCGTTGTCGGGTGACACTTGCTTAGCAACCATGGTCCATTGTCCATATTCAACAATGGTCCATTGTCCAAATACCTAACAACGGCCCGTTGCTAGGCGACAGTGTTCCATTAGTCCGTTGCCTAGCAACCGTTGTCGGGTGACCCTTGCTTAGCAACCATGGTCCATTGTCCGAATATCTAACAATGGCCCGTTGCTAGGCGACAGTGTTCCATTGGTCCGTTGCCTAGCAACCGTTGTCGGGTGACCCTTGCTAAGCAACCATGGTCCATTGTCCATATTGAACAATGGTCCATTGTGAATCAACAATGGTCTATTGTCCAAATACCTAACAACGGCCCATTGCTAGGCGACAGTGTTCCATTGGTCTGTTGCCTAGCAACCGTTGTCGGGTGACCCTTGCTTAGCAACCATGGTCCATTGTCCATATTCAACAATGGTCCATTGTGAATCAACAATGGTCCATTGTCCAAATACCTAACAACGGCCCGTTGCTAGGCGACAGTGTTCCATTGGTCCGTTGCCTAGCAACCGTTGTTGGGTGACCCTTGCTTAGCAACCATGGTCCATTGTCCATATTCAACAATGGTCCATTGTGAATCAACAATGGTCCATTGTCCAAATACCTAACAATGGCCCGTTGCTAGGCGACAGTGTTCCATTGGTCTGTTGCCTAGCAACCTTTGTCGGGTGACCCTTGCTTAGCAACCATGGTCCATTGTCCATATTCAACAATCGTCCATTGTGAATCAACAATGGTCCATTGTCCAAATACCTAACAACGGCCCGTTGCCAGGTGACAGTGTTCCATTGGTCCGTTGCTTAGCAACCGTTGTCGGGTGACCCTTGCTTAGCAACCATGGTCCATTGTCCATATTCAACAATGGTCCATTGTGAATCAACAATGGTCCATTGTCCAAATACCTAACAACGGCCCGTTGCTAGGCGACAGTGTTCCATTGGTCCGTTGCCTAGCAACCGTTGTCGGGTGACCCTTGCTTAGCAACCATGGTCCATTGTCCATATTCAACAATGGTCCATTGTGAATCAACAATGGTCCATTGTCCAAATACCTAACAACGGCCCGTTGCTAGGCGACAGTGTTCCATTGGTCCGTTGCCTAGCAACCGTTGTCGGGTGACCCTTGCTTAGCAACCATGGTCCATTGTCCATATTCAACAATGGTCCATTGTCCAAATACCTATCAACGGCCCGTTGCTAGGCGACAGTGTTCCATTGGTCCGTTGCCTAGCAACCGTTGTCGGGTGACCCTTGCTTAGCAACCATGGTCCATTGTCCATATTCAACAATGGTCCATTGTGAATCAACAATGGTCCATTGTCCAAATACCTAACAATGGCCTGTTGCTAGGCGACAGTGTTCCATTGGTCCGTTGCCTAGCAACCTTTGTCGGGTGACCCTTGCTTAGCAACCGTGGTCCATTGTCCATATTCAACAATGGTCCATTGTGAATCAACAATGGTCCATTGTCCAAATACCTAACAACGGCTCGTTGCCAGGCGACAGTGTTCCATTGGTCCGTTGCCTAGCAACCATTGTCGGGTGACCCTTGCTTAGCAACCATGGTCCATTGTCCAAATTCAACAATGGTCCATTGTGAATCAACAATGGTCCATTGTCCAAATACCTAACAACAGCCCGTTGCTAGGCGATAGTGTTCCATTGGTCCGTTGCCTAGCAACCGTTGTCGGGTGACCCTTGCTTAGCAACCATGGTCCATTGTCCATATTCAACAATGGTCCATTGTGAATCAACAATGGTCCATTGTCCAAATACCTAACAACGGCCCGTTGCTAGGCGACAGTGTTCCATTGGTCCGTTGCCTAGCAACCGTTGTCGGGTGACCCTTGCTTAGCAACCATGGTCCATTGTCCATATTCAACAATGGTCCATTGTGAATCAACAATGGTCCATTGTCCAAATACCGAACAACGGCCCGTTGCTAGGCGACAGTGTTCCATTGGTCCGTTGCCTAGCAACCGTTGTCGGGTGACCCTTGCTTAGCAACCATGGTCCATTGTCCATATTCAACAATGGTCCATTGTGAATCAACAATGGTCCATTGTCCAAATACCTAACAACGGCCCGTTGTTAGGCGACAGTGTTCCATTGGTCCTTTGCCTAGCAACCGTTGTCGGGTGACCCTTGCTTAGCAACCATGGTCCATTGTCCATATTCAACAATGGTCCATTGTGAATCAACAATGGTCCATTGTCCAAATACCGAACAACGGCCCGTTGCTAGGCGACAGTGTTCCATTGGTCCGTTGCCTAGCAACCGTTGTCGGGTGACCCTTGCTTAGCAACCATGGTCCATTGTCCATATTCAACAATGGTCCATTGTCCAAATACCTATCAACGGCCCGTTGCTAGGCGACACTGTTCCATTGGTCCGTTGCCTAGCAACCGTTGTCGGGTGACCCTTGCTTAGCAACCATGGTCCATTGTCCATATTCAACAATGGTCCATTGTCCAAATACCTAACAATGGCCCGTTGCTAGGCGACAGTGCTCCATTGGTCCGTTGCCTAGCAACCGTTGTCGGGTGACCCTTGCTTAGCAACCATGGTCCATTGTCCATATTCAACAATGGTCCATTGTGAATCAACAATGGTCCATTGTCCAAATACCTAACAACGGCCCGTTGCTAGGCGACAGTGTTCCACTGGTCCGTTGCCTAGCAACCGTTGTCGGGTGACACTTGCTTAGCAACCATGGTCCATTGTCCATATTCAACAATGGTCCATTGTCCAAATACCTAACAATGGCCCGTTGCTAGGCGACAGTGTTCCATTGGTCCGTTGCCTAGCAACCATTGTCGGGTGACCCTTGCTTAGCAACCATGGTCCATTGTCCAAATTCAACAATGGTCCATTGTGAATCAACAATGGTCCATTGTCCAAATACCTAACAACAGCCCGTTGCTAGGCGATAGTGTTCCATTGGTCCGTTGCCTAGCAACCGTTGTCGGGTGACCCTTGCTTAGCAACCATGGTCCATTGTCCATATTCAACAATGGTCCATTGTGAATCAACAATGGTCCATTGTCCAAATACCTAACAACGGCCCGTTGCTAGGCGACAGTGTTCCATTGGTCCGTTGCCTAGCAACCGTTGTCGGGTGACCCTTGCTTAGCAACCATGGTCCATTGTCCATATTCAACAATGGTCCATTGTGAATCAACAATGGTCCATTGTCCAAATACCTAACAACGGCCCGTTGCTAGGCGACAGTGTTCCATTGGTCCGTTGCCTAGCAACCGTTGTCGGGTGACCCTTGCTTAGCAACCATGGTCCATTGTCCATATTCAACAATGGTCCATTGTGAATCAACAATGGTCCATTGTCCAAATACCTAACAATGGCCCGTTGCTAGGCGACAGTGTTCCATTGGTCCGTTGCCTAGCAACCTTTGTCGGGTGACCCTTGCTTAGCAACCATGGTCCATTGTCCATATTCAACAATGGTCCATTGTGAATCAACAATGGTCCATTGTCCAAATACCTAACAACGGCCCATTGCCAGGCGACAGTGTTCCATTGGTCTGTTGCCTAGCAACCGTTGTCGGGTGACCCTTGCTTAGCAACCATGGTCCATTGTCCATATTCAACAATGGTCCATTGTGAATCAACAATGGTCCATTGTCCAAATACCTAACAACGGCCCGTTGCTAGGCGACAGTGTTCCATTGGTCCGTTGCCTAGCAACCGTTGTCGGGTGACCCTTGCTTAGCAACCATGGTCCATTGTCCATATTCAACAATGGTCCATTGTGAATCAACAATGGTCCATTGTCCAAATACCTAACAACGGCCCGTTGCTAGGCGACAGTGTTCCAATTGTCCGTTGCCTAGCAACCGTTGTCGGGTGACCCTTGCTTAGCAACCATGGTCAATTGTCCATATTCAACAATGGTCCATTGTGAATCAGCAATGGTCCTTTGTCCAAATACCTAACAACGGCCCGTTGCTAGGCGACAGTGTTCCATTGGTCCGTTGCCTAGCAACCGTTGTCGGGTGACCCTTGCTTAGCAACCATGGTCCATTGTCCATATTCAACAATGGTCCATTGTCCAAATACCTAACAATGGCCCGTTGCTAGGCGACAGTGTTCCATTGGTCCGTTGCCTAGCAACCGTTGTCGGGTGACCCTTGCTTAGCAACCATGGTCCATTGTCCATATTCAACAATGGTCCATTGTGAATCAACAATGGTCCATTGTCCAAATACCTAACAATGGCGCGTTGCTAGGCGACAGTGTTCCATTGGTCTGTTGCCTAGCAACCGTTGTCTGGTGACCCTTGCTTAGCAACCATGGTCCATTGTCCATATTCAACAATGGTCCATTGTGAATCAACAATGGTCCATTGTCCAAATACCTAACAACGGCCCGTTGCTAGGCGACAGTGTTCCATTGGTCCGTTGCCTAGCAACCGTTGTCGGGTGACACTTGCTTAGCAACCATGGTCCATTGTCCATATTCAACAATGGTCCATTGTCCAAATACCTAACAACGGCCCGTTGCTAGGCGACAGTGTTCCATTGGTCCGTTGCCTAGCAACCGTTGTCGGGTGACCCTTGCTTAGCAACCATGGTCCATTGTCCATATTCAACAATGATCCATTGTCCAAATACCTAACAACGGCCCGTTGCTAGGTGACAGTGTTCCATTGGTCCGTTGCCTAGCAACCGTTGTCGGGTGACCCTTGCTTAGCAACCATGGTCCATTGTCCATATTCAACAATGGTCCATTGTGAATCAACAATGGTCCATTGTCCAAACACCTAACAATGGCCTGTTGCTAGGCGACAGTGTTCCATTGGTCCGTTGCCTAGCAATCTTTGTCGGGTGACCCTTGCTTAGCAACCGTGGTCCATTGTCCATATTCAACAATGGTCCATTGTGAATCAACAATGGTCCATTGTCCAAATACCTAACAACGGCTCGTTGCCAGGCGACAGTGTTCCATTGGTCCGTTGACTAGCAACCATTGTCGGGTGACCCTTGCTTAGCAACCATGGTCCATTGTCCATATTCAACAATGGTCCATTGTGAATCAACAATGGTCCATTGTCCAAATACCTAACAACGGCCCGTTGCTAGGCGACAGTGTTCCATTGGTCCGTTGCCTAGCAACCGTTGTCGGGTGACCCTTGCTTAGCAACCATGGTCCATTGTCCATATTCAACAATGGTCCATTGTGAATCAACAATGGTCCATTGTCCAAATACCTAACAACGGCCCGTTGCTAGGCGACAGTGTTCCATTGGTCCGTTGCCTAGCAACCGTTGTCGGGTGACCCTTGCTTAGCAACCATGGTCCATTGTCCATATTCAACAATGGTCCATTGTGAATCAACAATGGTCCATTGTCCAAATACCTAACAACGGCTCGTTGCCAGGCGACAGTGTTCCATTGGTCCGTTGCCTAGCAACCGTTGTCGGGTGACCCTTGCTTAGCAACCATGGTCCATTGTCCATATTCAACAATGGTCCATTGTGAATCAACAATGGTCCATTGTCCAAATACCTAACAACGGCCCGTTGCTAGGCGACAGTGTTCCATTGGTCCGTTGCCTAGCAACCGTTGTCAGGTGACCCTTGCTTAGCAACCATGGTCCATTGTCCATATTCAACAATGGTCCATTGTGAATCAACAATGGTCCATTGTCCAAATACCTAACAATGGCCCGTTGCTAGGCGACAGTGTTCCATTGGTCCGTTGCCTAGCAACCGTTGTCGGGTGACACTTGCTTAGCAACCATGGTCCATTGTCCATATTCAACAATGGTCCATTGTCCAAATACCTAACAACGGCCCGTTGCTAGGCGACAGTGTTCCATTGGTCCGTTGCCTAGCAACCGTTGTCGGGTGACCCTTGCTTAGCAACCATGGTCCATTGTCCATATTCAACAATGGTCCATTGTCCAAATACCTAACAATGGCCCGTTGCTAGGCGACAGTGTTCCATTGGTCCGTTGCCTAGCAACCGTTGTCGGGTGACCCTTGCTTAGCAACCATGGTCAATTGTCCATATTCAACAATGGTCCATTGTGAATTAGCAATGGTCCATTGTCCAAATACCTAACAACGGCCCGTTGCTAGGCGACAGTGTTCCATTGGTCCGTTGCCTAGCAACCGTTGTCGGGTGACCCTTGCTTAGCAACCATGGTCCATTGTCCATATTCAACAATGGTCCATTGTGAATCAACAATGGTCCATTGTCCAAATACCTAACAACGGCCCGTTGCTAGGCGACAGTGTTCCATTGGTCCGTTGCCTAGCAACCGTTGTCGGGTGACCCTTGCTTAGCAACCATGGTCCATTGTCCATATTCAACAATGGTCCATTGTGAATCAACAATGGTCCATTGTCCAAATACCGAACAACGGCCCATTGCTAGGCGACAGTGTTCCATTGGTCCGTTGCCTAGCAACCGTTGTCGGGTGACCCTTGCTTAGCAACCATGGTCCATTGTCCATATTCAACAATCGTCCATTGTGAATCAACAATGGTCCATTGTCCAAATACCTAACAACGGCCCATTGCCAGGTGACAGTGTTCCATTGGTCCGTTGCTTAGCAACCGTTGTCGGGTGACCCTTGCTTAGCAACCATGGTCCATTGTCCATATTCAACAATGGTCCATTCTGAATCAACAATGGTCCATTGTCCAAATACCTAACAACGGCCCGTTGCTAGGCGAGTGTTCCATTGGTCCGTTGCCTAGCAACCGTTGTCGGGTGACCCTTGCTTAGCAACCATGGTCCATTGTCCATATTCAACAATGGTCCATTGTGAATCAACAATGGTCCATTGTCCAAATACCTAACAACGGCTCGTTGCCAGGCGACAGTGTTCCATTGGTCCGTTGCCTAGCAACCATTGTCGGGTGACCCTTGCTTAGCAACCATGGTCCATTGTCCATATTCAACAATGGTCCATTGTGAATCAACAATGGTCCATTGTCCAAATACCTAACAACGGCCCGTTGCTAGGCGACAGTGTTCCATTGGTCCGTTGCCTAGCAACCGTTGTCGGGTGACCCTTGCTTAGCAACCATGGTCCATTGTCCATATTCAACAATGGTCCATTGTGAATCAACAATGGTCCATTGTCCAAATACCTAACAACGGCTCGTTGCCAGGCGACAGTGTTCCATTGGTCCGTTGCCTAGCAACCGTTGTCGGGTGACCCTTGCTTAGCAACCATGGTCCATTGTCCATATTCAACAATGGTCCATTGTGAATCAACAATGGTCCATTGTCCAAATACCTAACAACGGCCCGTTGCTAGGCGACAGTGTTCCATTGGTCCGTTGCCTAGCAACCGTTGTCAGGTGACCCTTGCTTAGCAACCATGGTCCATTGTCCATATTCAACAATGGTCCATTGTGAATCAACAATGGTCCATTGTCCAAATACCTAACAATGGCCCGTTGCTAGGCGACAGTGTTCCATTGGTCCGTTGCCTAGCAACCGTTGTCGGGTGACACTTGCTTAGCAACCATGGTCCATTGTCCATATTCAACAATGGTCCATTGTCCAAATACCTAACAACGGCCCGTTGCTAGGCGACAGTGTTCCATTGGTCCGTTGCCTAGCAACCGTTGTCGGGTGACCCTTGCTTAGCAACCATGGTCCATTGTCCATATTCAACAATGGTCCATTGTCCAAATACCTAACAATGGCCCGTTGCTAGGCGACAGTGTTCCATTGGTCCGTTGCCTAGCAACCGTTGTCGGGTGACCCTTGCTTAGCAACCATGGTCCATTGTCCATATTCAACAATGGTCCATTGTGAATCAACAATGGTCCATTGTCCAAATACCTAACAACGGCCCGTTGCTAGGCGACAGTGTTCCATTGGTCCGTTGCCTAGCAACCGTTGTCGGGTGACCCTTGCTTAGCAACCATGGTCCATTGTCCATATTCAACAATGGTCCATTGTGAATCAACAATGGTCCATTGTCCAAATACCGAACAACGGCCCGTTGCTAGGCGACAGTGTTCCATTGGTCCGTTGCCTAGCAACCGTTGTCGGGTGACCCTTGCTTAGCAACCATGGTCCATTGTCCATATTCAACAATGGTCCATTGTGAATCAACAATGGTCCATTGTCCAAATACCTAACAACGGCCCGTTGCCAGGTGACAGTGTTCCATTGGTCCGTTGCTTAGCAACCGTTGTCGGGTGACCCTTGCTTAGCAACCATGGTCCATTGTCCATATTCAACAATGGTCCATTGTGAATCAACAATGGTCCATTGTCCAAATACCTAACAACGGCCCGTTGCTAGGCGACAGTGTTCCATTGGTCCGTTGCCTAGCAACCGTTGTCGGGTGACCCTTGCTTAGCAACCATGGTCCATTGTCCATATTCAACAATGGTCCATTGTGAATCAACAATGGTCCATTGTCCAAATACCTAACAACGGCCCGTTGCTAGGCGACAGTGTTCCATTGGTCCGTTGCCTAGCAACTGTTGTCGGGTGACCCTTGCTTAGCAACCATGGTCCATTGTCCATATTCAACAATGGTCCATTGTGAATCAACAATGGTCCATTGTCCAAATACCTAACAACGGCCCGTTGCTAGGCGACAGTGTTCCATTGGTCCGTTGCCTAGCAACCGTTGTCTGGTGACCCTTGCTTAGCAACCATGGTCCATTGTCCATATTCAACAATGGTCCATTGTGAATCAACAATGGTCCATTGTCCAAATACCTAACAATGGCCCGTTGCTAGGCGACAGTGTTCCATTGGTCCGTTGCCTAGCAACCGTTGTCGGGTGACACTTGCTTAGCAACCATGGTCCATTGTCCATATTCAACAATGGTCCATTGTCCAAATACCTAACAACGGCCCGTTGCTAGGCGACAGTGTTCCATTGGTCCGTTGCCTAGCAAGCGTTGTCGGGTGACCCTTGCTTAGCAACCATGGTCCATTGTCCATATTCAACAATGGTCCATTGTCCAAATACCTAACAATGGCCCGTTGCTAGGCGACAGTGTTCCATTGGTCCGTTGCCTAGCAACCGTTGTCGGGCGACCCTTGCTTAGCAACCATGGTCCATTGTTCATATTCAACAATGGTCCATTGTCCAAATACCTATCAACGGCCCGTTGCTAGGCGACAGTGTTCCATTGGTCCGTTGCCTAGCAACCTTTGTCGGGTGACCCTTGCTTTGCAACCATGGTCCATTGTCCATATTCAACAATGGTCCATTGTGAATCAACAATGGTCCATTTTCCAAATACCTAACAACGGCCCATTGCCAGGCGACAGTGTTCCATTGGTCTGTTGCCTAGCAACCGTTGTCGGGTGACCCTTGCTTAGCAACCATGGTCCATTGTCCATATTCAACAATGGTCCATTATGAATCAACAATGGTCCATTGTCCAAATACCTAACAACGGCCCGTTGCTAGGCGACAGTGTTCCATTGGTCCGTTGCCTAGCAACCGTTGTCGGGTGACCCTTGCTTAGCAACCATGGTCCATTGTCCATATTCAACAATGGTCCATTGTGAATCAACAATGGTCCATTGTCCAAATACCTAACAACGGCTCGTTGCCAGGCGACAGTGTTCAATTGGTCCGTTGCCTAGCAACCATTGTCGGGTGACCCTTGCTTAGCAACCATGGTCCATTGTCCATATTCAACAATGGTCCATTGTGAATCAACAATGGTCCATTGTCCAAATACCTAACAACGGCCCGTTGCTAGGCGACAGTGTTCCATTGGTCCGTTGCCTAGCAACCGTTGTCAGGTGACCCTTGCTTAGCAACCATGGTCCATTGTCCATATTCAACAATGGTCCATTGTGAATCAACAATGGTCCATTGTCCAAATACCTAACAATGGCCCGTTGCTAGGCGACAGTGTTCCATTGGTCCGTTGCCTAGCAACCGTTGTCGGGTGACCCTTGCTTAGCAACCATGGTCAATTGTCCATATTCAACAATGGTCCATTGTGAATTAGCAATGGTCCATTTTCCAAATACCTAACAACGGCCCGTTGCTAGGCGACAGTGTTCCATTGGTCCATTGCCTAGCAACCGTTGTCGGGTGACCCTTGCTTAGCAACCATGGTCCATTGACCATATTCAACAATGGTCCATTGTGAATCAACAATGGTCCATTGTCCAAATACCTAACAACGGCCCGTTGCTAGGCGACAGTGTTCCATTGGTCCGTTGCCTAGCAACCGTTGTCGGGTGACCCTTGCTTAGCAACCATGGTCCATTGTCCATATTCAACAATGGTCCATTGTGAATCAACAATGGTCCATTGTCCAAATACCTAACAACGGCCCGTTGCTAGGCGACAGTGTTCCATTGGTCCGTTGCCTAGCAACCGTTGTCGGGTGACCCTTGCTTAGCAACCATGGTCCATTGTCCATATTCAACAATCGTCCATTGTGAATCAAGAATGGTCCATTGTCCAAATACCTAACAACGGCCCATTGCCAGGTGACAGTGTTCCATTGGTCCGTTGCTTAGCAACCGTTGTCGGGTGACCCTTGCTTAGCAACCATGGTCCATTGTCCATATTCAACAATGGTCCATTGTGAATCAACAATGGTCCATTGTCCAAATACCTAACAACGGCCCGTTGCTAGGCGAGTGTTCCATTGGTCCGTTGCCTAGCAACCGTTGTCGGGTGACCCTTGCTTAGCAACCATGGTCCATTGTCCATATTCAACAATGGTCCATTGTGAATCAACAATGGTCCATTGTCCAAATACCTAACAACGGCTCGTTGCCAGGCGACAGTGTTCCATTGGTCCGTTGCCTAGCAACCATTGTCGGGTGACCCTTGCTTAGCAACCATGGTCCATTGTCCATATTCAACAATGGTCCATTGTGAATCAACAATGGTCCATTGTCCAAATACCTAACAACGGCCCGTTGCTAGGCGACAGTGTTCCATTGGTCCGTTGCCTAGCAACCGTTGTCGGGTGACCCTTGCTTAGCAACCATGGTCCATTGTCCATATTCAACAATGGTCCATTGTGAATCAACAATGGTCCATTGTCCAAATACCTAACAACGGCTCGTTGCCAGGCGACAGTGTTCCATTGGTCCGTTGCCTAGCAACCGTTGTCGGGTGACCCTTGCTTAGCAACCATGGTCCATTGTCCATATTCAACAATGGTCCATTGTGAATCAACAATGGTCCATTGTCCAAATACCTAACAACGGCCCGTTGCTAGGCGACAGTGTTCCATTGGTCCGTTGCCTAGCAACCGTTGTCAGGTGACCCTTGCTTAGCAACCATGGTCCATTGTCCATATTCAACAATGGTCCATTGTCCAAATACCTAACAACGGCCCGTTGCTAGGCGACAGTGTTCCATTGGTCCGTTGCCTAGCAACCGTTTTCGGGTGACCCTTGCTTAGCAACCATGGTCCATTGTCCATATTCAACAATGGTCCATTGTCCAAATACCTAACAATGGCCCGTTGCTAGGCGACAGTGTTCCATTGGTCCGTTGCCTAGCAACCGTTGTCGGGTGACCCTTGCTTAGCAACCATGGTCCATTGTCCATATTCAACAATGGTCCATTGTGAATCAACAATGGTCCATTGTCCAAATACCTAACAACGGCCCGTTGCTAGGCGACAGTGTTCCATTGGTCCGTTGCCTAGCAACCGTTGTCGGGTGACCCTTGCTTAGCAACCATGGTCCATTGTCCATATTCAACAATGGTCCATTGTGAATCAACAATGGTCCATTGTCCAAATACCGAACAACGGCCCGTTGCTAGGCGACAGTGTTCCATTGGTCCGTTGCCTAGCAACCGTTGTCGGGTGACCCTTGCTTAGCAACCATGGTCCATTGTCCATATTCAACAATCGTCCATTGTGAATCAACAATGGTCCATTGTCCAAATACCTAACAACGGCCCGTTGCCAGGTGACAGTGTTCCATTGGTCCGTTGCTTAGCAACCGTTGTCGGGTGACCCTTGCTTAGCAACCATGGTCCATTGTCCATATTCAACAATGGTCCATTGTGAATCAACAATGGTCCATTGTCCAAATACCTAACAACGGCCCGTTGCTAGGCGACAGTGTTCCATTGGTCCGTTGCCTAGCAACCGTTGTCGGGTGACCCTTGCTTAGCAACCATGGTCCATTGTCCATATTCAACAATGGTCCATTGTGAATCAACAATGGTCCATTGTCCAAATACCTAACAACGGCCCGTTGCTAGGCGACAGTGTTCCATTGGTCCGTTGCCTAGCAACTGTTGTCGGGTGACCCTTGCTTAGCAACCATGGTCCATTGTCCATATTCAACAATGGTCCATTGTGAATCAACAATGGTCCATTGTCCAAATACCTAACAACGGCCCGTTGCTAGGCGACAGTGTTCCATTGGTCCGTTGCCTAGCAACCGTTGTCAGGTGACCCTTGCTTAGCAACCATGGTCCATTGTCCATATTCAACAATGGTCCATTGTGAATCAACAATGGTCCATTGTCCAAATACCTAACAATGGCCCGTTGCTAGGCGACAGTGTTCCATTGGTCCATTGCCTAGCAACCGTTGTCGGGTGACACTTGCTTAGCAACCATGGTCCATTGTCCATATTCAACAATGGTCCATTGTCCAAATACCTAACAACGGCCCGTTGCTAGGCGACAGTGTTCCATTGGTCCGTTGCCTAGCAACCGTTGTCGGGTGACCCTTGCTTAGCAACCATGGTCCATTGTCCATATTCAACAATGGTCCATTGTCCAAATACCTAACAATGGCCCGTTGCTAGGCGACAGTGTTCCATTGGTCCGTTGCCTAGCAACAACGGTGACCCTTGCTTAGCAACCATGGTCAATTGTCCATATTCAACAATGGTCCATTGTGAATCAGCAATGGTCCATTGTCCAAATTCCTAACAACGGCCCGTTGCTAGGCGACAGTGTTCCATTGGTCCGTTGCCTAGCAACCGTTGTCGGGCGACCCTTGCTTAGCAACCATGGTCCATTGTCCATATTCAACAATGGTCCATTGTCCAAATACCTATCAACGGCCCGTTGCTAGGCGACAGTGTTCCATTGGTCCGTTGCCTAGCAACCTTTGTCGGGTGACCCTTGCTTAGCAACCATGGTCTATTGTCCATATTCAACAATGGTCTATTGTGAATCAACAATGGTCCATTGTCCAAATACCTAACAACGGCCCATTGCCAGGCGACAGTGTTCCATTGGTCTGTTGCCTAGCAACCGTTGTCGGGTGACCCTTGCTTAGCAACCATGGTCCATTGTCCATATTCAACAATGGTCCATTATGAATCAACAATGGTCCATTGTCCAAATACCTAACAACGGCCCGTTGCTAGGCGACAGTGTTCCATTGGTCCGTTGCCTAGCAACCGTTGTCGGGTGACCCTTGCTTAGCAACCATGGTCCATTGTCCATATTCAACAATGGTCCATTGTGAATCAACAATGGTCCATTGTCCAAATACCTAACAACGGCTCGTTGCCAGGCGACAGTGTTCAATTGGTCCGTTGCCTAGCAACCATTGTCGGGTGACCCTTGCTTAGCAACCATGGTCCATTGTCCATATTCAACAATGGTCCATTGTGAATCAACAATGGTCCATTGTCCAAATACCTAACAACGGCCCGTTGCTAGGCGACAGTGTTCCATTGGTCCGTTGCCTAGCAACCGTTGTCGGGTGACCCTTGCTTAGCAACCATGGTCCATTGTCCATATTCAACAATGGTCCATTGTGAATCAACAATGGTCCATTGTCCAAATACCTAACAACGGCCAGTTGCTAGGCGACAGTGTTCCATTGGTCCGTTGCCTAGCAACCGTTGTCGGGTGACCCTTGCTTAGCAACCATGGTCCATTGTCCATATTCAACAATGGTCCATTGTGAATCAACAATGGTCCATTGTCCAATTACCGATCAACGGCCCGTTGCTAGGCGACAGTGTTCCATTGGTCCGTTGCCTAGCAACCGTTGTCGGGTGACCCTTGCTTAGCAACCATGGTCCATTGTCCATATTCAACAATCGTCCATTGTGAATCAACAATGGTCCATTGTCCAAATACCTAACAACGGCCCGTTGCTAGGCGACAGTGTTCCATTGGTCCGTTGCCTAGCAACCGTTGTCGGGTGACCCTTGCTTAGCAACCATGGTCCATTGTCCATATTCAACAATGGTCCATTGTGAATCAACAATGGTGCATTGTCCAAATACCTAACAACGGCCCGTTGCTAGGCGACAGTGTTCCATTGGTCCGTTGCCTAGCAACCGTTGTCGGGTGACCCTTGCTTAGCAACCATGGTCCATTGTCCATATTCAACAATGGTCCATTGTGAATCAACAATGGTCCATTGTCCAAATACCGAACAACGGCCCGTTGCTAGGCGACAGTGTTCCATTGGTCCGTTGCCTAGCAACCGTTGTCGGGTGACCCTTGCTTAGCAACCATGGTCCATTGTCCATATTCAACAATGGTCCATTGTGAATCAACAATGATCCATTGTCCAAATACCTAACAACGGCCCGTTGCTAGGCGACAGTGTTCCATTGGTCCGTTGCCTAGCAACCGTTGTCGGGTGACCCTTGCTTAGCAACCATGGTCCATTGTCCATATTCAACAATGGTCCATTGTGAATCAACAATGGTCCATTGTCCAAATACCTAACAACGGCTCGTTGCCAGGCGACAGTGTTCCATTGGTCCGTTGCCTAGCAACCGTTGTCGGGTGACCCTTGCTTAGCAACCATGGTCCATTGTCCATATTCAACAATGGTCCATTGTGAATCAACAATGGTCCATTGTCCAAATACCGAACAACGGCCCGTTGCTAGGCGACAGTGTTCCATTGGTCCGTTGCCTAGCAACCGTTGTCGGGTGACCCTTGCTTAGCAACCATGGTCCATTGTCCATATTCAACAATGGTCCATTGTGAATCAACAATGGTCCATTGTCCAAATACCTAACAACGGCCCGTTGCTAGGCGACAGTGTTCCATTGGTCCGTTGCCTAGCAAGCGTTGTCGGGTGACCCTTGCTTAGCAACCATGGTCCATTGTCCATATTCAACAATGGTCCATTGTCCAAATACCTAACAATGGCCCATTGCTAGGCGACAGTGTTCCATTGGTCCGTTGCCTAGCAACCGTTGTCGGGCGACCCTTGCTTAGCAACCATGGTCCATTGTTCATATTCAACAATGGTCCATTGTCCAAATACCTATCAACGGCCCGTTGCTAGGCGACAGTGTTCCATTGGTCCGTTGCCTAGCAACCTTTGTCGGGTGACCCTTGCTTTGCAACCATGGTCCATTGTCCATATTCAACAATGGTCCATTGTGAATCAACAATGGTCCATTTTCCAAATACCTAACAACGGCCCATTGCCAGGCGACAGTGTTCCATTGGTCTGTTGCCTAGCAACCGTTGTCGGGTGACCCTTGCTTAGCAACCATGGTCCATTGTCCATATTCAACAATGGTCCATTATGAATCAACAATGGTCCATTGTCCAAATACCTAACAACGGCCCGTTGCTAGGCGACAGTGTTCCATTGGTCCGTTGCCTAGCAACCGTTGTCGGGTGACCCTTGCTTAGCAACCATGGTCCATTGTCCATATTCAACAATGGTCCATTGTGAATCAACAATGGTCCATTGTCCAAATACCTAACAACGGCTCGTTGCCAGGCGACAGTGTTCAATTGGTCCGTTGCCTAGCAACCGTTGTCGGGTGACCCTTGCTTAGCAACCATGGTCCATTGTCCATATTCAACAATGGTCCATTGTGAATCAACAATGGTCCATTGTCCAAATACCTAACAACGGCCCGTTGCTAGGCGACAGTGTTCCATTGGTCCGTTGCCTAGCAACCGTTGTCAGGTGACCCTTGCTTAGCAACCATGGTCCATTGTCCATATTCAACAATGGTCCATTGTGAATCAACAATGGTCCATTGTCCAAATACCTAACAATGGCCCGTTGCTAGGCGACAGTGTTCCATTGGTCCGTTGCCTAGCAACCGTTGTCGGGTGACACTTGCTTAGCAACCATGGTCCATTGTCCATATTCAACAATGGTCCATTGTCCAAATACCTAACAACGGCCCGTTGCTAGGCGACAGTGTTCCATTGGTCCGTTGCCTAGCAACCGTTGTCGGGTGACCCTTGCTTAGCAACCATGGTCCATTGTCCATATTCAACAATGGTCCATTGTCCAAATACCTAACAATGGCCCGTTGCTAGGCGACAGTGTTCCATTGGTCCGTTGCCTAGCAACCGTTGTCGGGTGACCCTTGCTTAGCAACCATGGTCAATTGTCCATATTCAACAATGGTCCATTGTGAATTAGCAATGGTCCATTTTCCAAATACCTAACAACGGCCCGTTGCTAGGCGACAGTGTTCCATTGGTCCGTTGCCTAGCAACCGTTGTCGGGTGACCCTTGCTTAGCAACCATGGTCCATTGACCATATTCAACAATGGTCCATTGTGAATCAACAATGGTCCATTGTGAATCAACAATGGTCCATTGTCCAAATACCGAACAACGGCCCGTTGCTAGGCGACAGTGTTCCATTGGTCCGTTGCCTAGCAACCGTTGTCGGGTGACCCTTGCTTAGCAACCATGGTCCATTGTCCATATTCAACAATAATCCATTGTGAATCAAGAATGGTCCATTGTCCAAATACCTAACAACGGCCCATTGCCAGGTGACAGTGTTCCATTGGTCCGTTGCTTAGCAACCGTTGTCGGGTGACCCTTGCTTAGCAACCATGGTCCATTGTCCATATTCAACAATGGTCCATTGTGAATCAACAATGGTCCATTGTCCAAATACCTAACAACGGCCCGTTGCTAGGCGAGTGTTCCATTGGTCCGTTGCCTAGCAACCGTTGTCGGGTGACCCTTGCTTAGCAACCATGGTCCATTGTCCATATTCAACAATGGTCCATTGTGAATCAACAATGGTCCATTGTCCAAATACCTAACAACGGCTCGTTGCCAGGCGACAGTGTTCCATTGGTCCGTTGCCTAGCAACCATTGTCGGGTGACCCTTGCTTAGCAACCATGGTCCATTGTCCATATTCAACAATGGTCCATTGTGAATCAACAATGGTCCATTGTCCAAATACCTAACAACGGCCCGTTGCAAGGCGACAGTGTTCCATTGGTCCGTTGCCTAGCAACCGTTGTCGGGTGACCCTTGCTTAGCAACCATGGTCCATTGTCCATATTCAACAATGGTCCATTGTGAATCAACAATGGTCCATTGTCCAAATACCTAACAACGGCTCGTTGCCAGGCGACAGTGTTCCATTGGTCCGTTGCCTAGCAACCGTTGTCGGGTGACCCTTGCTTAGCAACCATGGTCCATTGTCCATATTCAACAATGGTCCATTGTGAATCAACAATGGTCCATTGTCCAAATACCTAACAACGGCCCGTTGCTAGGCGACAGTGTTCCATTGGTCCGTTGCCTAGCAACCGTTGTCAGGTGACCCTTGCTTAGCAACCATGGTCCATTGTCCATATTCAACAATGGTCCATTGTCCAAATACCTAACAACGGCCCGTTGCTAGGCGACAGTGTTCCATTGGTCCGTTGCCTAGCAACCGTTGTCGGGTGACCCTTGCTTAGCAACCATGGTCCATTGTCCATATTCAACAATGGTCCATTGTGAATCAACAATGGTCCATTGTCCAAATACCTAACAACGGCCCGTTGCTAGGCGACAGTGTTCCATTGGTCCGTTGCCTAGCAACCGTTGTCAGGTGACCCTTGCTTAGCAACCATGGTCCATTGTCCATATTCAACAATGGTCCATTGTCCAAATACCTAACAACGGCCCGTTGCTAGGCGACAGTGTTCCATTGGTCCGTTGCCTAGCAACCGTTGTCGGGTGACCCTTGCTTAGCAACCATGGTCCATTGTCCATATTCAACAATGGTCCATTGTGAATCAACAATGGTCCATTGTCCAAATACCTAACAACGGCTCGTTGCCAAGCGACAGTGTTCCATTGGTCCGTTGCCTAGCAACCATTGTCGGGTGACCCTTGCTTAGCAACCATGGTCCATTGTCCATATTCAACAATGGTCCATTGTGAATCAACAATGGTCCATTGTCCAAATACCTAACAACGGCCCGTTGCTAGGCGACAGTGTTCCATTGGTCCGTTGCCTAGCAACCGTTGTCGGGTGACCCTTGCTTAGCAACCATGGTCCATTGTCCATATTCAACAATGGTCCATTGTGAATCAACAATGGTCCATTGTCCAAATACCGAACAACGGCCCGTTGCTAGGCGACAGTGTTCCATTGGTCCATTGCCTAGCAACCGTTGTCGGGTGACCCTTGCTTAGCAACCATGGTCCATTGTCCATATTCAACAATGGTCCATTGTGAATCAACAATGGTCCATTGTCCAAATACCTAACAACGGCCCGTTGCCAGGTGACAGTGTTCCATTGGTCCGTTGCTTAGCAACCGTTGTCGGGTGACCCTTGCTTAGCAACCATGGTCCATTGTCCATATTCAACAATGGTCCATTGTGAATCAACAATGGTCCATTGTCCAAATACCTAACAACGGCCCGTTGCTAGGCGACAGTGTTCCATTGGTCCGTTGCCTAGCAACCGTTGTCGGGTGACCCTTGCTTAGCAACCATGGTCCATTGTCCATATTCAACAATGGTCCATTGTGAATCAACAATGGTCCATTGTCCAAATACCTAACAACGGCCCGTTGCTAGGCGACAGTGTTCCATTGGTCCGTTGCCTAGCAACTGTTGTCGGGTGACCCTTGCTTAGCAACCATGGTCCATTGTCCATATTCAACAATGGTCCATTGTGAATCAACAATGGTCCATTGTCCAAATACCTAACAACGGCCCGTTGCTAGGCGACAGTGTTCCATTGGTACGTTGCCTAGCAACCGTTGTCAGGTGACCCTTGCTTAGCAACCATGGTCCATTGTCCATATTCAACAATGGTCCATTGTGAATCAACAATGGTCCATTGTCCAAATACCTAACAATGGCCCGTTGCTAGGCGACAGTGTTCCATTGGTCCGTTGCCTAGCAACCGTTGTCGGGTGACACTTGCTTAGCAACCATGGTCCATTGTCCATATTCAACAATGGTCCATTGTCCAAATACCTAACAACGGCCCGTTGCTAGGCGACAGTGTTCCATTGGTCCGTTGCCTAGCAACCGTTGTCGGGCGACCCTTGCTTAGCAACCATGGTCCATTGTCCATATTCAACAATGGTCCATTGTCCAAATACCTATCAACGGCCCGTTGCTAGGCGACAGTGTTCCATTGGTCCGTTGCCTAGCAACCTTTGTCGGGTGACCCTTGCTTAGCAACCATGGTCTATTGTCCATATTCAACAATGGTCTATTGTGAATCAACAATGGTCCATTGTCCAAATACCTAACAACGGCCCATTGCCAGGCGACAGTGTTCCATTGGTCTGTTGCCTAGCAACCGTTGTCGGGTGACCCTTGCTTAGCAACCATGGTCCATTGTCCATATTCAACAATGGTCCATTATGAATCAACAATGGTCCATTGTCCAAATACCTAACAACGGCCCGTTGCTAGGCGACAGTGTTCCATTGGTCCATTGCCTAGCAACCGTTGTCGGGTGACCCTTGCTTAGCAACCATGGTCCATTGTCCATATTCAACAATGGTCCATTGTGAATCAACAATGGTCCATTGTCCAAATACCTAACAACGGCTCGTTGCCAGGCGACAGTGTTCAATTGGTCCGTTGCCTAGCAACCATTGTCGGGTGACCCTTGCTTAGCAACCATGGTCCATTGTCCATATTCAACAATGGTCCATTGTGAATCAACAATGGTCCATTGTCCAAATACCTAACAACGGCCCGTTGCTAGGCGACAGTGTTCCATTGGTCCGTTGCCTAGCAACCGTTGTCGGGTGACCCTTGCTTAGCAACCATGGTCCATTGTCCATATTCAACAATGGTCCATTGTGAATCAACAATGGTCCATTGTCCAAATACCTAACAACGGCCCGTTGCTAGGCGACAGTGTTCCATTGGTCCGTTGCCTAGCAACCGTTGTCGGGTGACCCTTGCTTAGCAACCATGGTCCATTGTCCATATTCAACAATGGTCCATTGTGAATCAACAATGGTCCATTGTCCAATTACCGATCAACGGCCCGTTGCTAGGCGACAGTGTTCCATTGGTCCGTTGCCTAGCAACCGTTGTCGGGTGACCCTTGCTTAGCAACCATGGTCCATTGTCCATATTCAACAATCGTCCATTGTGAATCAACAATGGTCCATTGTCCAAATACCTAACAACGGCCCGTTGCTAGGCGACAGTGTTCCATTGGTCCGTTGCCTAGCAACCGTTGTCGGGTGACCCTTGCTTAGCAACCATGGTCCATTGTCCATATTCAACAATGGTCCATTGTGAATCAACAATGGTGCATTGTCCAAATACCTAACAACGGCCCGTTGCTAGGCGACAGTGTTCCATTGGTCCGTTGCCTAGCAACCGTTGTCGGGTGACCCTTGCTTAGCAACCATGGTCCATTGTCCATATTCAACAATGGTCCATTGTGAATCAACAATGGTCCATTTTCCAAATACCGAACAACGGCCCGTTGCTAGGCGACAGTGTTCCATTGGTCCGTTGCCTAGCAACCGTTGTCGGGTGACCCTTGCTTAGCAACCATGGTCCATTGTCCATATTCAACAATGGTCCATTGTGAATCAACAATGATCCATTGTCCAAATACCTAACAACGGCCCGTTGCTAGGCGACAGTGTTCCATTGGTCCGTTGCCTAGCAACCGTTGTCGGGTGACCCTTGCTTAGCAACCATGGTCCATTGTCCATATTCAACAATGGTCCATTGTGAATCAACAATGGTCCATTGTCCAAATACCTAACAACGGCTCGTTGCCAGGCGACAGTGTTCCATTGGTCCGTTGCCTAGCAACCGTTGTCGGGTGACCCTTGCTTAGCAACCATGGTCCATTGTCCATATTCAACAATGGTCCATTGTGAATCAACAATGGTCCATTGTCCAAATACCGAACAACGGCCCGTTGCTAGGCGACAGTGTTCCATTGGTCCGTTGCCTAGCAACCGTTGTCGGGTGACCCTTGCTTAGCAACCATGGTCCATTGTCCATATTCAACAATGGTCCATTGTGAATCAACAATGGTCCATTGTCCAAATACCTAACAACGGCCCGTTGCTAGGCGACAGTGTTCCATTGGACCGTTGCCTAGCAACCGTTGTCAGGTGACCCTTGCTTAGCAACCATGGTCCATTGTCCATATTCAACAATGGTCCATTGTCCAAATACCTAACAATGGCCCGTTGCTAGGCGACAGTGTTCCATTGGTCCGTTGCCTAGCAACCGTTGTCGGGTGACCCTTGCTTAGCAACCATGGTAAATTGTCCATATTCAACAATGGTCCATTGTGAATCAGCAATGGTCCATTGTCCAAATACCTAACAACGGCCCGTTGCTAGGCGACAGTGTTCCATTGGTCCGTTGCCTAGCAACCGTTGTCGGGTGACCCTTGCTTAGCAACCATGGTCCATTGTCCATATTCAACAATGGTCCATTGTGAATCAACAATGGTCCATTGTCCAAATACCTAACAACGGCCCGTTGCTAGGCGACAGTGTTCCATTGGTCCGTTGCCTAGCAACCGTTGTCAGGTGACCCTTGCTTAGCAACCATGGTCCATTGTCCATATTCAACAATGGTCCATTGTGAATCAACAATGGTCCATTGTCCAAATACCTAACAATGGCCCGTTGCTAGGCGACAGTGTTCCATTGGTCCGTTGCCTAGCAACCGTTGTCGGGTGACACTTGCTTAGCAACCATGGTCCATTGTCCATATTCAACAATGGTCCATTGTCCAAATACCTAACAACGGCCCGTTGCTAGGCGACAGTGTTCCATTGGTCCGTTGCCTAGCAACCGTTGTCGGGTGACCCTTGCTTAGCAACCATGGTCCATTGTCCATATTCAACAATGGTCCATTGTCCAAATACCTAACAATGGCCCGTTGCTAGGCGACAGTGTTCCATTGGTCCGTTGCCTAGCAACCGTTGTCGGGTGACCCTTGCTTAGCAACCATGGTCAATTGTCCATATTCAACAATGGTCCATTGTGAATTAGCAATGGTCCATTGTCCAAATACCTAACAACGGCCCGTTGCTAGGCGACAGTGTTCCATTGGTCCGTTGCCTAGCAACCGTTGTCGGGTGACCCTTGCTTAGCAACCATGGTCCATTGACCATATTCAACAATGGTCCATTGTGAATCAACAATGGTCCATTGTCCAAATACCTAACAACGGCCCGTTGCTAGGCGACAGTGTTCCATTGGTCCGTTGCCTAGCAACCGTTGTCGGGTGACCCTTGCTTAGCAACCATGGTCCATTGTCCATATTCAACAATGGTCCATTGTGAATCAACAATGGTCCATTGTCCAAATACCGAACAACGGCCCGTTGCTAGGCGACAGTGTTCCATTGGTCCGTTGCCTAGCAACCGTTGTCGGGTGACCCTTGCTTAGCAACCATGGTCCATTGTCCATATTCAACAATCGTCCATTGTGAATCAAGAATGGTCCATTGTCCAAATACCTAACAACGGCCCATTGCCAGGTGACAGTGTTCCATTGGTCCGTTGCTTAGCAACCGTTGTCGGGTGACCCTTGCTTAGCAACCATGGTCCATTGTCCATATTCAACAATGGTCCATTGTGAATCAACAATGGTCCATTGTCCAAATACCTAACAACGGCCCGTTGCTAGGCGAGTGTTCCATTGGTCCGTTGCCTAGCAACCGTTGTCGGGTGACCCTTGCTTAGCAACCATGGTCCATTGTCCATATTCAACAATGGTCCATTGTGAATCAACAATGGTCCATTGTCCAAATACCTAACAACGGCTCGTTGCCAGGCGACAGTGTTCCATTGGTCCGTTGCCTAGCAACCATTGTCGGGTGACCCTTGCTTAGCAACCATGGTCCATTGTCCATATTCAACAATGGTCCATTGTGAATCAACAATGGTCCATTGTCCAAATACCTAACAACGGCTCGTTGCCAGGCGACAGTGTTCCATTGGTCCGTTGCCTAGCAACCGTTGTCGGGTGACCCTTGCTTAGCAACCATGGTCCATTGTCCATATTCAACAATGGTCCATTGTGAATCAACAATGGTCCATTGTCCAAATACCTAACAACGGCCCGTTGCTAGGCGACAGTGTTCCATTGGTCCGTTGCCTAGCAACCGTTGTCAGGTGACCCTTGCTTAGCAACCATGGTCCATTGTCCATATTCAACAATGGTCCATTGTCCAAATACCTAACAACGGCCCGTTGCTAGGCGACAGTGTTCCATTGGTCCGTTGCCTAGCAACCGTTGTCGGGTGACCCTTGCTTAGCAACCATGGTCCATTGTCCATATTCAACAATGGTCCATTGTCCAAATACCTAACAATGGCCCGTTGCTAGGCGACAGTGTTCCATTGGTCCGTTGCCTAGCAACCGTTGTCGGGTGACCCTTGCTTAGCAACCATGGTCCATTGTCCATATTCAACAATGGTCCATTGTGAATCAACAATGGTCCATTGTCCAAATACCTAACAACGGCCCGTTGCTAGGCGACAGTGTTCCATTGGTCCGTTGCCTAGCAACCGTTGTCGGGTGACCCTTGCTTAGCAACCATGGTCCATTGTCCATATTCAACAATGGTCCATTGTGAATCAACAATGGTCCATTGTCCAAATACCGAACAACGGCCCGTTGCTAGGCGACAGTGTTCCATTGGTCCGTTGCCTAGCAACCGTTGTCGGGTGACCCTTGCTTAGCAACCATGGTCCATTGTCCATATTCAACAATCGTCCATTGTGAATCAACAATGGTCCATTGTCCAAATACCTAACAACGGCCCGTTGCCAGGTGACAGTGTTCCATTGGTCCGTTGCTTAGCAACCGTTGTCGGGTGACCCTTGCTTAGCAACCATGGTCCATTGTCCATATTCAACAATGGTCCATTGTGAATCAACAATGGTCCATTGTCCAAATACCTAACAACGGCCCGTTGCTAGGCGACAGTGTTCCATTGGTCCGTTGCCTAGCAACCGTTGTCGGGTGACCCTTGCTTAGCAACCATGGTCCATTGTCCATATTCAACAATGGTCCATTGTGAATCAACAATGGTCCATTGTCCAAATACCTAACAACGGCCCGTTGCTAGGCGACAGTGTTCCATTGGTCCGTTGCCTAGCAACTGTTGTCGGGTGACCCTTGCTTAGCAACCATGGTCCATTGTCCATATTCAACAATGGTCCATTGTGAATCAACAATGGTCCATTGTCCAAATACCTAACAACGGCCCGTTGCTAGGCGACAGTGTTCCATTGGTCCGTTGCCTAGCAACCGTTGTCAGGTGACCCTTGCTTAGCAACCATGGTCCATTGTCCATATTCAACAATGGTCCATTGTGAATCAACAATGGTCCATTGTCCAAATACCTAACAATGGCCCGTTGCTAGGCGACAGTGTTCCATTGGTCCGTTGCCTAGCAACCGTTGTCGGGTGACCCTTGCTTAGCAACCATGGTCCATTGTCCATATTCAACAATGGTCCATTGTCCAAATACCTAACAATGGCCCGTTGCTAGGCGACAGTGTTCCATTGGTCCGTTGCCTAGCAACCGTTGTCGGGCGACCCTTGCTTAGCAACCATGGTCCATTGTCCATATTCAACAATGGTCCATTGTCCAAATACCTATCAACGGCCCGTTGCTAGGCGACAGTGTTCCATTGGTCCGTTGCCTAGCAACCTTTGTCGGGTGACCCTTGCTTAGCAACCATGGTCTATTGTCCATATTCAACAATGGTCTATTGTGAATCAACAATGGTCCATTGTCCAAATACCTAACAACGGCCCATTGCCAGGCGACAGTGTTCCATTGGTCTGTTGCCTAGCAACCGTTGTCGGGTGACCCTTGCTTAGCAACCATGGTCCATTGTCCATATTCAACAATGGTCCATTATGAATCAACAATGGTCCATTGTCCAAATACCTAACAACGGCCCGTTGCTAGGCGACAGTGTTCCATTGGTCCGTTGCCTAGCAACCGTTGTCGGGTGACCCTTGCTTAGCAACCATGGTCCATTGTCCATATTCAACAATGGTCCATTGTGAATCAACAATGGTCCATTGTCCAAATACCTAACAACGGCTCGTTGCCAGGCGACAGTGTTCAATTGGTCCGTTGCCTAGCAACCATTGTCGGGTGACCCTTGCTTAGCAACCATGGTCCATTGTCCATATTCAACAATGGTCCATTGTGAATCAACAATGGTCCATTGTCCAAATACCTAACAACGGCCCGTTGCTAGGCGACAGTGTTCCATTGGTCCGTTGCCTAGCAACCGTTGTCGGGTGACCCTTGCTTAGCAACCATGGTCCATTGTCCATATTCAACAATGGTCCATTGTGAATCAACAATGGTCCATTGTCCAAATACCTAACAACGGCCCGTTGCTAGGCGACAGTGTTCCATTGGTCCGTTGCCTAGCAACCGTTGTCGGGTGACCCTTGCTTAGCAACCATGGTCCATTGTCCATATTCAACAATGGTCCATTGTGAATCAACAATGGTCCATTGTCCAATTACCGATCAACGGCCCGTTGCTAGGCGACAGTGTTCCATTGGTCCGTTGCCTAGCAACCGTTGTCGGGTGACCCTTGCTTAGCAACCATGGTCCATTGTCCATATTCAACAATCGTCCATTGTGAATCAACAATGGTCCATTGTCCAAATACCTAACAACGGCCCGTTGCTAGGCGACAGTGTTCCATTGGTCCGTTGCCTAGCAACCGTTGTCGGGTGACCCTTGCTTAGCAACCATGGTCCATTGTCCATATTCAACAATGGTCCATTGTCCAAATACCTAACAATGGCCCGTTGCTAGGCGACAGTGTTCCATTGGTCCGTTGCCTAGCAACCGTTGTCGGGTGACCCTTGCTTAGCAACCATGGTCCATTGTCCATATTCAACAATGGTCCATTGTGAATCAACAATGGTCCATTGTCCAAATACCTAACAACGGCCCGTTGCTAGGCGACAGTGTTCCATTGGTCCGTTGCCTAGCAACCGTTGTCGGGTGACCCTTGCTTAGCAACCATGGTCCATTGTCCATATTCAACAATGGTCCATTGTGAATCAACAATGGTCCATTGTCCAAATACCGAACAACGGCCCGTTGGTAGGCGACAGTGTTCCATTGGTCCGTTGCCTAGCAACCGTTGTCGGGTGACCCTTGCTTAGCAACCATGGTCCATTGTCCATATTCAACAATCGTCCATTGTGAATCAACAATGGTCCATTGTCCAAATACCTAACAACGGCCCGTTGCCAGGTGACAGTGTTCCATTGGTCCGTTGCTTAGCAACCGTTGTCGGGTGACCCTTGCTTAGCAACCATGGTCCATTGTCCATATTCAACAATGGTCCATTGTGAATCAACAATGGTCCATTGTCCAAATACCTAACAACGGCCCGTTGCTAGGCGACAGTGTTCCATTGGTCCGTTGCCTAGCAACCGTTGTCGGGTGACCCTTGCTTAGCAACCATGGTCCATTGTCCATATTCAACAATGGTCCATTGTGAATCAACAATGGTCCATTGTCCAAATACCTAACAACGGCCCGTTGCTAGGCGACAGTGTTCCATTGGTCCGTTGCCTAGCAACTGTTGTCGGGTGACCCTTGCTTAGCAACCATGGTCCATTGTCCATATTCAACAATGGTCCATTGTGAATCAACAATGGTCCATTGTCCAAATACCTAACAACGGCCCGTTGCTAGGCGACAGTGTTCCATTGGTCCGTTGCCTAGCAACCGTTGTCAGGTGACCCTTGCTTAGCAACCATGGTCCATTGTCCATATTCAACAATGGTCCATTGTGAATCAACAATGGTCCATTGTCCAAATACCTAACAATGGCCCGTTGCTAGGCGACAGTGTTCCATTGGTCCGTTGCCTAGCAACCGTTGTCGGGTGACCCTTGCTTAGCAACCATGGTCCATTGTCCATATTCAACAATGGTCCATTGTCCAAATACCTAACAATGGCCCGTTGCTAGGCGACAGTGTTCCATTGGTCCATTGCCTAGCAACCGTTGTCGGGCGACCCTTGCTTAGCAACCATGGTCCATTGTCCATATTCAACAATGGTCCATTGTCCAAATACCTATCAACGGCCCGTTGCTAGGCGACAGTGTTCCATTGGTCCGTTGCCTAGCAACCTTTGTCGGGTGACCCTTGCTTAGCAACCATGGTCTATTGTCCATATTCAACAATGGTCTATTGTGAATCAACAATGGTCCATTGTCCAAATACCTAACAACGGCCCATTGCCAGGCGACAGTGTTCCATTGGTCTGTTGCCTAGCAACCGTTGTCGGGTGACCCTTGCTTAGCAACCATGGTCCATTGTCCATATTCAACAATGGTCCATTATGAATCAACAATGGTCCATTGTCCAAATACCTAACAACGGCCCGTTGCTAGGCGACAGTGTTCTATTGGTCCGTTGCCTAGCAACCGTTGTCGGGTGACCCTTGCTTAGCAACCATGGTCCATTGTCCATATTCAACAATGGTCCATTGTGAATCAACAATGGTCCATTGTCCAAATACCTAACAACGGCTCGTTGCCAGGCGACAGTGTTCAATTGGTCCGTTGCCTAGCAACCATTGTCGGGTGACCCTTGCTTAGCAACCATGGTCCATTGTCCATATTCAACAATGGTCCATTGTGAATCAACAATGGTCCATTGTCCAAATACCTAACAACGGCCCGTTGCTAGGCGACAGTGTTCCATTGGTCCGTTGCCTAGCAACCGTTGTCGGGTGACCCTTGCTTAGCAACCATGGTCCATTGTCCATATTCAACAATGGTCCATTGTGAATCAACAATGGTCCATTGTCCAAATACCTAACAACGGCCCGTTGCTAGGCGACAGTGTTCCATTGGTCCGTTGCCTAGCAACCGTTGTCGGGTGACCCTTGCTTAGCAACCATGGTCCATTGTCCATATTCAACAATGGTCCATTGTGAATCAACAATGGTCCATTGTCCAATTACCGATCAACGGCCCGTTGCTAGGCGACAGTGTTCCATTGGTCCGTTGCCTAGCAACCGTTGTCGGGTGACCCTTGCTTAGCAACCATGGTCCATTGTCCATATTCAACAATCGTCCATTGTGAATCAACAATGGTCCATTGTCCAAATACCTAACAACGGCCCGTTGCTAGGCGACAGTGTTCCATTGGTCCGTTGCCTAGCAACCGTTGTCGGGTGACCCTTGCTTAGCAACCATGGTCCATTGTCCATATTCAACAATGGTCCATTGTGAATCAACAATGGTGCATTGTCCAAATACCTAACAACGACCCGTTGCTAGGCGACAGTTTTCCATTGGTCCGTTGCCTAGCAACCGTTGTCGGGTGACCCTTGCTTAGCAACCATGGTCCATTGTCCATATTCAACAATGGTCCATTGTGAATCAACAATGGTCCATTGTCCAAATACCGAACAACGGCCCGTTGCTAGGCGACAGTGTTCCATTGGTCCGTTGCCTAGCAACCGTTGTCGGGTGACCCTTGCTTAGCAACCATGGTCCATTGTCCATATTCAACAATGGTCCATTGTGAATCAACAATGATCCATTGTCCAAATACCTAACAACGGCCCGTTGCTAGGCGACAGTGTTCCATTGGTCCGTTGCCTAGCAACCGTTGTCGGGTGACCCTTGCTTAGCAACCATGGTCCATTGTCCATATTCAACAATGGTCCATTGTGAATCAACAATGGTCCATTGTCCAAATACCTAACAACGGCTCGTTGCCAGGCGACAGTGTTCCATTGGTCCGTTGCCTAGCAACCGTTGTCGGGTGACCCTTGCTTAGCAACCATGGTCCATTGTCCATATTCAACAATGGTCCATTGTGAATCAACAATGGTCCATTGTCCAAATACCGAACAACGGCCCGTTGCTAGGCGACAGTGTTCCATTGGTCCGTTGCCTAGCAACCGTTGTCGGGTGACCCTTGCTTAGCAACCATGGTCCATTGTCCATATTCAACAATGGTCCATTGTGAATCAACAATGGTCCATTGTCCAAATACCTAACAACGGCCCGTTGCTAGGCGACAGTGTTCCATTGGTCCGTTGCCTAGCAACCGTTGTCAGGTGACCCTTGCTTAGCAACCATGGTCCATTGTCCATATTCAACAATGGTCCATTGTCCAAATACCTAACAATGGCCCGTTGCTAGGCGACAGTGTTCCATTGGTCCGTTGCCTAGCAACCGTTGTCGGGTGACCCTTGCTTAGCAACCATGGTAAATTGTCCATATTCAACAATGGTCCATTGTGAATCAGCAATGGTCCATTGTCCAAATACCTAACAACGGCCCGTTGCTAGGCGACAGTGTTCCATTGGTCCGTTGCCTAGCAACCGTTGTCGGGTGACCCTTGCTTAGCAACCATGGTCCATTGTCCATATTCAACAATGGTCCATTGTGAATCAACAATGGTCCATTGTCCAAATACCTAACAACGGCCCGTTGCTAGGCGACAGTGTTCCATTGGTCCGTTGCCTAGCAACCGTTGTCGGGTGACCCTTGCTTAGCAACCATGGTCCATTGTCCATATTCAACAATCGTCCATTGTGAATCAACAATGGTCCATTGTCCAAATACCTAACAACGGCCCGTTGCTAGGCGACAGTGTTCCATTGGTCCGTTGCCTAGCAACCGTTGTCGGGTGACCCTTGCTTAGCAACCATGGTCCATTGTCCATATTCAACAATGGTCCATTGTGAATCAACAATGGTCCATTGTCCAAATACCTAACAACGGCTCGTTGCCAGGCGACAGTGTTCCATTGGTCCGTTGCCTAGCAATCATTGTCGGGTGACCCTTGCTTAGCAACCATGGTCCATTGTCCATATTCAACAATGGTCCATTGTGAATCAACAATGGTCCATTGTCCAAATACCTAACAACGGCCCGTTGCTAGGCGACAGTGTTCCATTGGTCCGTTGCCTAGCAACCGTTGTCGGGTGACCCTTGCTTAGCAACCATGGTCCATTGTCCATATTCAACAATGGTCCATTGTGAATCAACAATGGTCCATTGTCCAAATACCTAACAACGGCCCGTTGCTAGGCGACAGTGTTCCATTGGTCCGTTGCCTAGCAACCGTTGTCGGGTGACCCTTGCTTAGCAACCATGGTCCATTGTCCATATTCAACAATGGTCCATTGTGAATCAACAATGGTCCATTGTTCAAATACCTAACAACGGCCCGTTGCTAGGCGACAGTGTTCCATTGGTCCGTTGCCTAGCAACCGTTGTCGGGTGACCCTTGCTTAGCAACCATGGTCCATTGTCCATATTCAACAATGGTCCATTGTGAATCAACAATGGTCCATTGTCCAAATACCGAACAACGGCCCGTTGCTAGGCGACAGTGTTCCATTGGTCCGTTGCCTAGCAACCGTTGTCGGGTGACCCTTGCTTAGCAACCATGGTCCATTGTCCATATTCAACAATCGTCCATTGTGAATCAACAATGGTCCATTGTCCAAATACCTAACAACGGCCCGTTGCCAGGTGACAGTGTTCCATTGGTCCGTTGCTTAGCAACCGTTGTCGGGTGACCCTTGCTTAGCAACCATGGTCCATTGTCCATATTCAACAATGGTCCATTGTGAATCAACAATGGTCCATTGTCCAAATACCTAACAACGGCCCGTTGCTAGGCGACAGTGTTCCATTGGTCCGTTGCCTAGCAACCGTTGTCGGGTGACCCTTGCTTAGCAACCATGGTCCATTGTCCATATTCAACAATGGTCCATTGTGAATCAACAATGGTCCATTGTCCAAATACCTAACAACGGCCCGTTGCTAGGCGACAGTGTTCCATTGGTCCGTTGCCTAGCAACTGTTGTCGGGTGACCCTTGCTTAGCAACCATGGTCCATTGTCCATATTCAACAATGGTCCATTGTGAATCAACAATGGTCCATTGTCCAAATACCTAACAACGGCCCGTTGCTAGGCGACAGTGTTCCATTGGTCCGTTGCCTAGCAACCGTTGTCAGGTGACCCTTGCTTAGCAACCATGGTCCATTGTCCATATTCAACAATGGTCCATTGTGAATCAACAATGGTCCATTGTCCAAATACCTAACAATGGCCCGTTGCTAGGCGACAGTGTTGCATTGGTCCGTTGCCTAGCAACCGTTGTCGGGTGACCCTTGCTTAGCAACCATGGTCCATTGTCCATATTCAACAATGGTCCATTGTCCAAATACCTAACAATGGCCCGTTGCTAGGCGACAGTGTTCCATTGGTCCGTTGCCTAGCAACCGTTGTCGGGCGACCCTTGCTTAGCAACCATGGTCCATTGTCCATATTCAACAATGGTCCATTGTCCAAATACCTATCAACGGCCCGTTGCTAGGCGACAGTGTTCCATTGGTCCGTTGCCTAGCAACCTTTGTCGGGTGACCCTTGCTTAGCAACCATGGTCTATTGTCCATATTCAACAATGGTCTATTGTGAATCAACAATGGTCCATTGTCCAAATACCTAACAACGGCCCATTGCCAGGCGACAGTGTTCCATTGGTCTGTTGCCTAGCAACCGTTGTCGGGTGACCCTTGCTTAGCAACCATGGTCCATTGTCCATATTCAACAATGGTCCATTATGAATCAACAATGGTCCATTGTCCAAATACCTAACAACGGCCCGTTGCTAGGCGACAGTGTTCCATTGGTCCGTTGCCTAGCAACCGTTGTCGGGTGACCCTTGCTTAGCAACCATGGTCCATTGTCCATATTCAACAATGGTCCATTGTGAATCAACAATGGTCCATTGTCCAAATACCTAACAACGGCTCGTTGCCAGGCGACAGTGTTCAATTGGTCCGTTGCCTAGCAACCATTGTCGGGTGACCCTTGCTTAGCAACCATGGTCCATTGTCCATATTCAACAATGGTCCATTGTGAATCAACAATGGTCCATTGTCCAAATACCTAACAACGGCCCGTTGCTAGGCGACAGTGTTCCATTGGTCCGTTGCCTAGCAACCGTTGTCGGGTGACCCTTGCTTAGCAACCATGGTCCATTGTCCATATTCAACAATGGTCCATTGTGAATCAACAATGGTCCATTGTCCAAATACCTAACAACGGCCCGTTGCTAGGCGACAGTGTTCCATTGGTCCGTTGCCTAGCAACCGTTGTCGGGTGACCCTTGCTTAGCAACCATGGTCCATTGTCCATATTCAACAATGGTCCATTGTGAATCAACAATGGTCCATTGTCCAATTACCGATCAACGGCCCGTTGCTAGGCGACAGTGTTCCATTGGTCCGTTGCCTAGCAACCGTTGTCGGGTGACCCTTGCTTAGCAACCATGGTCCATTGTCCATATTCAACAATCGTCCATTGTGAATCAACAATGGTCCATTGTCCAAATACCTAACAACGGCCCGTTGCTAGGCGACAGTGTTCCATTGGTCCGTTGCCTAGCAACCGTTGTCGGGTGACCCTTGCTTAGCAACCATGGTCCATTGTCCATATTCAACAATGGTCCATTGTGAATCAACAATGGTGCATTGTCCAAATACCTAACAACGACCCGTTGCTAGGCGACAGTGTTCCATTGGTCCGTTGCCTAGCAACCGTTGTCGGGTGACCCTTGCTTAGCAACCATGGTCCATTGTCCATATTCAACAATGGTCCATTGTGAATCAACAATGGTCCATTGTCCAAATACCGAACAACGGCCCGTTGCTAGGCGACAGTGTTCCATTGGTCCGTTGCCTAGCAACCGTTGTCGGGTGACCCTTGCTTAGCAACCATGGTCCATTGTCCATATTCAACAATGGTCCATTGTGAATCAACAATGATCCATTGTCCAAATACCTAACAACGGCCCGTTGCTAGGCGACAGTGTTCCATTGGTCCGTTGCCTAGCAACCGTTGTCGGGTGACCCTTGCTTAGCAACCATGGTCCATTGTCCATATTCAACAATGGTCCATTGTGAATCAACAATGGTCCATTGTCCAAATACCTAACAACGGCTCGTTGCCAGGCGACAGTGTTCCATTGGTCCGTTGCCTAGCAACCGTTGTCGGGTGACCCTTGCTTAGCAACCATGGTCCATTGTCCATATTCAACAATGGTCCATTGTGAATCAACAATGGTCCATTGTCCAAATACCGAACAACGGCCCGTTGCTAGGCGACAGTGTTCCATTGGTCCGTTGCCTAGCAACCGTTGTCGGGTGACCCTTGCTTAGCAACCATGGTCCATTGTCCATATTCAACAATGGTCCATTGTGAATCAACAATGGTCCATTGTCCAAATACCTAACAACGGCCCGTTGCTAGGCGACAGTGTTCCATTGGTCCGTTGCCTAGCAACCGTTGTCAGGTGACCCTTGCTTAGCAACCATGGTCCATTGTCCATATTCAACAATGGTCCATTGTCCAAATACCTAACAATGGCCCGTTGCTAGGCGACAGTGTTCCATTGGTCCGTTGCCTAGCAACCGTTGTCGGGTGACCCTTGCTTAGCAACCATGGTAAATTGTCCATATTCAACAATGGTCCATTGTGAATCAGCAATGGTCCCATTGTCCAAATACCTAACAACGGCCCGTTGCTAGGCGACAGTGTTCCATTGGTCCGTTGCCTAGCAACCGTTGTCGGGTGACCCTTGCTTAGCAACCATGGTCCATTGTCCATATTCAACAATGGTCCATTGTGAATCAACAATGGTCCATTGTCCCAAATACCTAACAACGGCCCGTTGCTAGGCGACAGTGTTCCATTGGTCCGTTGCCTAGCAACCGTTGTCGGGTGACCCTTGCTTAGCAACCATGGTCCATTGTCCATATTCAACAATCGTCCATTGTGAATCAACAATGGTCCATTGTCCAAATACCTAACAACGGCCCGTTGCTAGGCGACAGTGTTCCATTGGTCCGTTGCCTAGCAACCGTTGTCGGGTGACCCTTGCTTAGCAACCATGGTCCATTGTCCATATTCAACAATGGTCCATTGTGAATCAACAATGGTCCATTGTCCAAATACCTAACAACGGCTCGTTGCCAGGCGACAGTGTTCCATGGTCCGTTGCCTAGCAATCATTGTCGGGTGACCCTTGCTTAGCAACCATGGTCCATTGTCCATATTCAACAATGGTCCATTGTGAATCAACAATGGTCCATTGTCCAAATACCTAACAACGGCCCGTTGCTAGGCGACAGTGTTCCATTGGTCCGTTGCCTAGCAACCGTTGTCGGGTGACCCTTGCTTAGCAACCATGGTCCATTGTCCATATTCAAACAATGGTCCATTGTGAATCAACAATGGTCCATTGTCCCAAATACCTAACAACGGCCCGTTGCTAGGCGACAGTGTTCCATTGGTCCGTTGCCTAGCAACCGTTGTCCGGGTGACCCTTGCTTAGCAACCATGGTCCATTGTCCATATTCAACAATGGTCCATTGTGAATCAACAATGGTCCATTGTCCAAATACCTAACAACGGCCCGTTGCTAGGCGACAGTGTTCCATTGGTCCGTTGCCTAGCAACCGTTGTCGGGTGACACTTGCTTAGCAACCATGGTCCATTGTCCATATTCAACAATGGTCCATTGTCCAAATACCTAACAACGGCCCGTTGCTAGGCGACAGTGTTCCATTGGTCCGTTGCCTAGCAACCGTTGTCGGGTGACCCTTGCTTAGCAACCCATGGTCCATTGTCCATATTCAACAATGGTCCATTGTCCAAATACCTAACAACGGCCCGTTGCTAGGCGACAGTGTTCCATTGGTCCGTTGCCTAGCAACCGTTGTCGGGTGACCCTTGCTTAGCAACCATGGTCCATTGTCCATATTCAACAATGGTCCATTGTCCAAATACCTAACAACGGCCCGTTGCTAGGCGACAGTGTTCCATGTGTCCGTTGCCTAGCAACCGTTGTCGGGTGACCCTTGCTTAGCAACCATGGTCCATTGTCCATATTCAACAATCGTCCATTGTGAATCAACAATGGTCCATTGTCCAAATACCTAACAACGGCCCGTTGCCAGGTGACAGTGTTCCATTGGTCCGTTGCTTAGCAACCGTTGTCGGGTGACCCTTGCTTAGCAACCATGGTCCCATTGTCCATATTCAACAATGGTCCATTGTGAATCAACAATGGTCCATTGTCCAAATACCTAACAACGGCCCGTTGCTAGGCGACAGTGTTCCATTGGTCCGTTGCCTAGCAACCGTTGTCGGGTGACCCTTGCTTAGCAACCATGGTCCATTGTCCATATTCAACAATGGTCCATTGTGAATCAACAATGGTCCATTGTCCAAATACCTAACAACGGCCCGTTGCTAGGCGACAGTGTTCCATTGGTCCATTGCCTAGCAACCGTTGTCGGGTGACCCTTGCTTAGCAACCATGGTCCATTGTCCATATTCAACAATGGTCCATTGTGAATCAACAATGGTCCATTTGTCCAAATACCTAACAATGGCCCGTTGCTAGGCGACAGTGTTCCATTGGTCCGTTGCCTAGCAACCGTTGTCAGGTGACCCTTGCTTAGCAACCATGGTCCATTGTCCATATTCAACAATGGTCCATTGTCCAAATACCTAACAACGGCCCGTTGCTAGGCGACAGTGTTCCATTGGTCCGTTGCCTAGCAACCGTTGTCGGGTGACCCCTTGCTTAGCAACCATGGTCCATTGTCCATATTCAACAATGGTCCATTGTCCAAATACCTAACAATGGCCCGTTGCTAGGCGACAGTGTTCCATTGGTCCGTTGCCTAGCAACCGTTGTCGGGCGACCCTTGCTTAGCAACCATGGTCCATTGTCCATATTCAACAATGGTCCATTGTCCAAATACCTATCAACGGCCCGTTGCTAGGCGACAGTGTTCCATTGGTCCGTTGCCTAGCAACCTTTGTCGGGTGACCCTTGCTTAGCAACCATGGTCCATTGTCCATATTCAACAATGGTCCATTATGAATCAACAATGGTCCATTGTCCAAATACCTAACAACGGCCCGTTGCTAGGCGACAGTGTTCCATTGGTCCATTGCCTAGCAACCGTTGTCGGGTGACCCTTGCTTAGCAACCATGGTCCATTGTCCATATTCAACAATGGTCCCATTGTGAATCAACAATGGTCCATTGTCCAAATACCTAACAACGGCCCGTTGCTAGGCGACAGTGTTCCATTGGTCCGTTGCCTAGCAACCGTTGTCGGGTGACCCCTTGCTTAGCAACCATGGTCCATTGTCCATATTCAACAATGGTCCATTGTGAATCAACAATGGTCCATTGTCCAAATACCTAACAACGGCTCGTTGCCAAGCGACAGTGTTCCATTGGTCCGTTGCATAGCAACCATTGTCGGGTGACCCTTGCTTAGCAACCATGGTCCATTGTCCATATTCAACAATGGTCCATTGTGAATCAACAATGGTCCATTGTCCAAATACCTAACAACGGCCCGTTGCTAGGCGACAGTGTTCCATTGGTCCGTTGCCTAGCAACCGTTGTCGGGTGACCCTTGCTTAGCAACCATGGTCCATTGTCCATATTCAACAATGGTCCATTGTGAATCAACAATGGTCCATTGTCCAAATACCTAACAACGGCCCGTTGCTAGGCGACAGTGTTCCATTGGTCCGTTGCCTAGCAACCGTTGTCGGGTGACCCTTGCTTAGCAACCATGGTCCATTGTCCATATTCAACAATGGTCCATTGTGAATCAACAATGGTCCATTGTCCCAATTACCGATCAACGGCCCGTTGCTAGGCGACAGTGTTCCATTGGTCCGTTGCCTAGCAACCGTTGTCGGGTGACCCTTGCTTAGCAACCATGGTCCATTGTCCATATTCAACAATGTCCATTGTGAATCAACAATGGAATCCATTGTCCAAATACCTAACAACGGCCCGTTGCTAGGCGACAGTGTTCCATTGGTCCGTTGCCTAGCAAACCGTTGTCGGGTGACCCTTGCTTAGCAACCATGGTCCATTGTCCATATTCAACAATGGTCCCATTGTGAATCAACAATGGTCCATTGTCCAAATACCGAACAACGGCCCGTTGCTAGGCGACAGTGTTCCATTGGTCCGTTGCCTAGCAACCGTTGTCGGGTGACCCTTGCTTAGCAACCATGGTCCATTGTCCATATTCAACAATGGTCCATTGTGAATCAACAATGATCCATTGTCCAAATACCTAACAACGGCCCGTTGCTAGGCGACAGTGTTCCATTGGTCCGTTGCCTAGCAACCGTTGTCGGGTGACCCATGCTTAGCAACCATGGTCCATTGTCCATATTCAACAATGGTCCATTGTGAATCAACAATGGTCCATTGTCCAAATACCTAACAACGGCTCGTTGCCAGGCGACAGTGTTTCATTGGTCCGTTGCCTAGCAACCGTTGTCGGGTGACCCTTGCTTAGCAACCATGGTCCATTGTCCATATTCAACAATGGTCCATTGTGAATCAACAATGGTCCATTGTCCAAATACCGAACAACGGCCCGTTGCTAGGCGACAGTGTTCCATTGGTCCGTTGCCTAGCAACCGTTGTCGGGTGACCCTTGCTTAGCAACCATGGTCCATTGTCCATATTTAACAATGGTCCATTGTGAATCAACAATGGTCCATTGTCCAAATACCTAACAACGGCCCGTTGCTAGGCGACAGTGTTCCATTGGTCCGTTGCCTAGCAACCGTTGTCGGGTGACCCTTGCTTAGCAACCATGGTCCATTGTCCATATTCAACAATCGTCCATTGTGAATCAACAATGGTCCATTGTCCAAATACCTAACAACGGCCCGTTGCTAGGCGACAGTGTTCCATTGGTCCGTTGCCTAGCAACCGTTGTCGGGTGACCCTTGCTTAGCAACCATGGTCCATTGTCCATATTCAACAATGGTCCATTGTGAATCAACAATGGTCCATTGTCCAAATACCTAACAACGGCCCGTTGCTAGGCGACAGTGTTCCATTGGTCCGTTGCCTAGCAACCGTTGTCGGGTGACACTTGCTTAGCAACCATGGTCCATTGTCCATATTCAACAATGGTCCATTGTCCAAATACCTAACAACGGCCCGTTGCTAGGCGACAGTGTTCCATTGGTCCGTTGCCTAGCAACCGTTGTCGGGTGACCCTTGCTTAGCAACCATGGTCCATTGTCCATATTCAACAATGGTCCATTGTCCAAATACCTAACAACGGCCCCGTTGCTAGGCGACAGTGTTCCATTGGTCCGTTGCTAGCAACGGACCAATGGAACACTGTCGCCTAGCAAGGGCCGTTGTTAGGTATTTGGACAATGGGACCATTGTTGAATATGGAACAATGGACCATGGTTGCTAAGCAAGGGTCACCCGACAACGGTTGCTAGGCAACGGACACAATGGAACACTGTCGCCTAGCAACGGGCCGTTTGTTAGGTATTTGGGACCAATGGACCATTGTTGAATATGGACAATGGACCATGGTTGCTAAGCAAGTGTCACCCGACAACGGTTGCTAGGCAACGGACCAATGGAACACTGTCGCCTAGCAACGGGCAGTTGTTAGGTATTTGGACAATGGACCATTGTTGATTCACAATGACCATTGTTGAATATGGACAATGGACCATGGTTGCTAAGCAAGGGTCACCCGACAACGGTTGCTAGGCAACGGACCAATGAACACTGTCGCCTAGCAACGGGCCGTTGTTAGGTATTTGGACAATGGACCATTGTTGATTCACAATGGACGATTGTTGAATATGGACAATGGACCATGGTTGCTAAGCAAGGGGTCACCCCGGACAACGGTTGCTAGGCAACGGACCAATGGAACACTGTCGCCTAGCAACGGGCCGTTGTTAGGTATTTGGACAATGGACCTTGTTGATTCACAATGGACCATTGTTAAATATGGACAATGGACCATGGTTGCTAAGCAAGGGTCACCCGACAACGGTTGCTAGGCAACGGACCAATGGAACACTGTCGCCTAGCAACGGGCCGTTGTTCGGTATTTGGACAATGGACCATTGTTGATTCACAATGGACCATTGTTGAATATGGACAATGGACCATGGTTTGCTAAGCAAGGGTCACCCGACAACGGTTGCTAGGCAACGGACCAATGAAACACTGTCGCCTGGCAACGAGCCCGTTGTTAGGTATTTGGACAATGGACCATTGTTGATTCACAATGGACCATTGTTGAATATGGACAATGGACCATGGTTGCTAAGCATGGGTCACCCGACAACGGTTGCTAGGCAACGGACCAATGGAACACTGTCGCCTAGCAACGGGCCGTTGTTAGGTATTTGGACAATGGATCATTGTTGATTCACAATGGACCATTGTTGAATATGGACAATGGACCATGGTTTGCTAAGCAAGGGTCACCCGACAACGGTTGCTAGGCAACGGACCAATGGAACACTGTCGCCTAGCAACGGGCCGTTGTTCGGTATTTGGACAATGGACCATTGATGATTCACAATGGACCATTGTTGAATATGGACAATGGACCATGGTTGCTAAGCAAGGGGTCACCCGACAACGGTTGCTAGGCAACGGACCAATGGAAACACTGTCGCCTAGCAACGGAGCCGTTGTTAGGTATTTGGACAATGGACCATTGTTGATTCACAATGGACGATTGTTGAATATGGACAATGGACCATGGTTGCTAGCAAGGGTCACCCGACAACGGTTGCTAGGCAACGGACCAATGAACACCTGTCGCCTAGCAACGGGCCGTTGATCGGTAATTGGACAATGGACCATTGTTGATTCACAATGGACCATTGTTGAATATGGACAATGGACCATGGTGCTAAGCAAGGGTCACCCGACAACGGTTGCTAGGCAACGGACCAATGGAACACTGTCGCCTAGCAACGGGGCCGTTGTTAGGTATTTGGACAATGGACCATTGTTGATTCACAATGGACATTGTTGAATATGGACAATGGACCATGGTTGCTAAGCAAGGGTCACCCGACAACGGTTGCTAGGCAACGGACCAATGGAACACTGTCGCCTAGCAAACGGGCCGTTGTTAGGTATTTGGACAATGGACCATTGTTGATTCACAATGGACCATTGTTGAATATGGGACAATGGACCATGGTTGCTAAGCAAGGGTCCACCCGACAATCGGTTGCTATGCAACGGACCCAATGGAACACTGTCGCCTTGGCAACGAGCCGTTGTTAGGTATTTGGACAATGGACCATTGTTGATTCACAATGGACCATTGTTGAATATGGACAATGGACCATGGTTGCTAAGCAAGGGTCACCCGACAACGGTTGCTAGGGCAACGGACCAATGGAACACTGTCGCCTAGCAACGGGCCGTTGTTAGGTATTTGGACAATGGACCATTGTTGATTCACAATGGACCATTGTTGAATATGGACAATGGACCATGGTTGCTAAGCAAGGGTCACCCCGACAACGGTTGCTAGGCAATGGACCAATGGAACACTGTCGCCTAGCAACGGGCCGTTGTTAGGTATTTGGACAATGGACCATTGTTGATTCATAATGGACCATTGTTGAATATGACAATGGACCATGGTTGCTAAGCAAGGGTCACCCGACAAAGGTTGCTAGGCAACGGACCAATGGAACACTGTCGCCTAGCAACGGGCCGTTGATAGGTATTTGGACAATGGACCATTGTTGAATATGGACAATGGACCCATGGTTGCTAAGCAAGGGTCGCCCGACAACGGTTGCTAGGCAACGGACCAATGGAACACTGTCGCCTAGCAACGGGCCATTGTTAGGTATTTGGACAATGGACCATTGTTGAATATGGACAATGGACCATGGTTGCTAAGCAAGGGTCACCCGACAACGGTTGCTAGGCAACGGACCAATGGAACACTGTCGCCTAGCAACGGGCCGTTGTTAGGTATTTGGACAATGGACCATTGTTGAATATGGACAATGGACCATGGTTGCTAAGCAAGGGTCACCTGACAACGGTTGCTAGGCAACGGACCAATGGAACACTGTCGCCCTAGCAACGGGCCATTGTTAGGTATTTGGACAATGGACCATTGTTGATTCACAATGGACCATTGTTGAATATGGACAATGGACCATGGTTTGCTAAGCAAGGGTCACCCGACAACGGTTGCTAGGCAATGGACCAATGGAACACTGTCGCCTAGCAACGGGCCGTTGTTAGGTATTTGGACAATGGACCATTGTTGATTCACAATGGACCATTGTTGAATATGGACAATGGACCATGGTTGCTAAGCAAGGGTCACCCGACAACGGTTGCTAGGCAACGGACCAATGGAACACTGTCGCCTAGCAACGGGCCGTTGTTAGGTATTTGGACAATGGACCCATTGTTGATTCACAATGGACCATTGTTGAATATGGACAATGGACCATGGTTGCTAAGCAAGGGTCACCCGACAACGGTTTGCTAAGCAAACGGGACCAATGGAACACTGTCACCTGGCAACGGGCCGTTGTTAGGTATTTGGACAATGGACCATTGTTGATTCACAATGGACGATTGTTGAATATGGACAATGGACCATGGTTGCTAAGCAAGGGTCACCCGACAACGGTTGCTAGGCAACGGGACCAATGGAACACTGTCGCCTAGCAACGGGCCGTTGTTAGGTATTTGGACAATGGACCATTGTTGAATATGGACAATGGACCATGGTTGCTAAGCAAGGGTCACCCGACAACGGTTGCTAGGCAACGGACCAATGGAACACTGTCGCCTAGCAACGGGCCGTTGTTAGGTATTTGGACAATGGACCATTGTTGAATATGGACAATGGACCATGGTTGCTAAGCAAGGGTCACCCGACAACGGTTGCTAGGCAACGGACCAATGGAACACTGTCGCCTAGCAACGGGCCGTTGTTAGGTATTTGGACAATGGACCATTGTTGAATATGGACAATGGACCATGGTTGCTAAGCAAGTGTCACCCGACAACGGTTGCTAGGCAACGGACCAATGGAACACTGTCGCCTAGCAACGGGCCGTTGTTAGGTATTTGGACAATGGACCATTGTTGATTCACAATGGACCATTGTTGAATATGGACAATGGACCATGGTTGCTAAGCAAGGGTCACCCGACAACGGTTGCTAGGCAACGGACCATGGAACACTGTCGCCTAGCAACGGGCCGTATGTTAGGTATTTGGACAATGGACCATTGTGATTCACATGGACCATTGTTGAATATGGACAATGGACCATGGTTGCTAAGCTAGGGTCACCCGACAACGGTTGCTAGGCAACGGACCAATGGAACACTGTCGCCTAGCAACGGGCCGTTGTTAGGTATTTGGACAATGGACCATTGTTGATTCACAATGGACCATTGTTGAATATGGACAATGGACCATGGTTGCTAAGCAAGGGTCACCCGACAATGATTGCTAGGCAACGGACCAATGGAACACTGTCGCCTGGCAACGAGCCGTTGTTAGGTATTTGGACAATGGACCATTGTTGATTCACAATGGACCATTGTTGAATATGGACAATGGACCATGGTTGCTAAGCAAGGGTCACCCGACAACGGTTTGCTAGGCAACGGACCAATGAACACTGTCGCCTAGCAACGGGCCGTTGTTAGGTATTTGGACAATGGACCATTGTTGATTCACAATGGACGATTGTTGAATATGGACAATGGGACCATGGTTGCTAAGCAAGGGTCACCCGACAACGGTTGCTAGGCAACGGACCAATGGAACACTGTCGCCTAGCAACGGGCCGTTGTTAGGTAATTTGGACAATGGACCATTGTTGATTCACAATGGACCATTGTTGAATATGGACAATGGACCATGGTTGCTAAGCAAGGGTCACCCGACAACGGTTGCTAGGCAACGGACCAATGGAACACTGTCGCCTAGCAACGGGCCGTTGTTAGGTATTTGGACAATGGACCATTGCTGATTCACAATGGACCATTGTTGAATATGGACCAATTTACCATGGTTGCTAAGCAAGGGTCACCCGACAACGGTTTGCTAGGCAACGGACCAATGGAACACTGTCGCCTAGCAACGGGCCATTGTTAGGTATTTGGACAATGGACATTGTTGAATATGGACAATGGACCATGGTTGCTAAGCAAGGGGTCACCTGACAACGGTTGCTAGGCAACGGACCAATGGAACCACTGTCGCCTAGCAACGGGCGTTGTTAGGTATTTGGACAATGGACCATTGTTGATTCACAATGGACCATTGTTGAATATGGACAATGGACCATGGTTTGCTAAGCAAGGGTCACCGACAACGGTTGCTAGGCAACGGACCAATGGAACACTGTCGCCTAGCAACGGGCCGTTGTTCGGTATTTGGACAATGACCAATGTTGATTCACAATGGGACCATTGTTGAATATTGGACAATGGACCATGGTTGCTAAGCAAGGGTCACCCGACAACGGTTGCTAGGCAACGGACCAATGGAACACTGTCGCTCTGGCAACGAGCCGTTGTTAGGTATTTGGACAATGGACCATTGTTGATTCACAATGGACACCATTGTTGAATAAGGACAATGGACCATGGTTGCTAAGCAAGGGTCACCCGACAACGGTTGCTAGGCAACGGACCAATGGAACACTGTCGCCTAGCAACGGGCCGTTGTTAGGTATTTGGACAATGGATCATTGTTGATTCACAATGGACCATTGTTGAATATGGACAATGGGACCATGGTTGCTAAGCAAGGGTCACCCGACAACGGTTGCTAGGCAAGGACCAATGGAACACTGTCGCCTAGCAACGGGCCGTTGTTCGGTATTTGGACAATGGACCATTGTTGATTCACAATGGACCATTGTTGAATATGGACAATGGACCATGGTTTGCTAAGCAAGGGTCACCCGACAACGGTTGCTAGGCAACGGACAATGGAACACTGTCGCCTAGCAACGGGTCGTTGTTAGGTATTTGGACAATGCACCATTGTTGATTCACAATGGACCCATTGTTGAATATGGACAATGGACCATGGTTGCTAAGCAAGGGTCACCCGACAACGGTTGCTAGGCAACGGACCAATGGAACACTGTCGCCTAGCAACGGGCCGTTGTTAGGTATTTGGACAATGGACCATTGTTGATTCACAATGGACGATTGTTGAATATGGACAATGGACCATGGTTGCTAAGCAAGGGTCACCCGACAACGGTTGCTAGGCAACGGGACCAATGGAACACTGTCGCCTAGCAACGGGCCGTTGATCGGTAATTGGACAATGGACCATTGTTGATTCACAATGGACCATTGTTGAATATGGACAATGGACCATGGTTGCTAAGCAAGGGTCACCCGACAACGGTTGCTAGGCAACGGACCAATGGAACACTGTCGCCTAGCAACGGGCCGTTGTTAGGTATTTGGACAATGGACCATTGTTGATTCACAATGGACCATTGTTGGAATATGGACAATGGACCATGGTTGCTAAGCAAGGGTCACCCGACAACGGTTGCTAGGCAACGGACCAATGGAACACTGTCGCCTAGCAACGGGCCCGTTGTTAGGTATTTGGACAATGGACCATTGTTGATTCACAATGGACCATTGTTGAATATGGACAATGGACCATGGTTGCTAAGCAAGGGTCACCGACAATGGTTGCTAGGCAACCGGGACCAATTGAACACTGTCGCCTGGCAACGAGCCGTTGTTAGGTATTTGGACAATGGACCATTGTTGATTCACAATGGACCATTGTTGAATATGGACAATGGACCATGGTTGCTAAGCAAGGGTCACCCGACAACGGTTGCTAGGCAACGGACCAATGGAACACCTGTCGCCTAGCAACGGGCCGTTGTTAGGTATTTGGACAATGGACCATTGTTGATTCATAATGGACCATTGTTGAATATGGACAATGGACCATGGTTGCTAAGCAAGGGTCACCCGACAACGGTTGCTAGGCAACAGACCAATGGAACACTGTCGCCTGGCAATGGGCCGTTGTTAGGTATTTGGACAATGGACCATTGTTGATTCACAATAGACCATTGTTGAATATGGACAATAGACCATGGTTGCTAAGCAAGGGTCACCCGACAAAGGTTGCTAGGCAACGGACCAATGGAACACTGTCGCCCTAGCAACGGGCCGTTGATAGGTATTTGGACAATGGACCATTGTTGAATATGGACAATGGACCATGGTTGCTAAGCAAGGGTCGCCCGACAACGGTTGCTAGGCAACGGACCAATGGAACACTGTCGCCTAGCAACGGGCCATTGTTAGGTATTTGGACAATGGACCATTGTTGAATATGGACAATGGACCATGGTTGCTAAGCAAGGGTCCACCCGACAACGAGTTGCTAGGCAACGGACCAATGCAACACTGTCGCCTAGCAACGGGCCATTGTTAGGTATTTGGACAATGGACCATTGTTGATTCACAATGGACCATTGTTGAATATGGACAATGGACCATGGTTGCTAAGCAAGGGGTCACCTGACAACGGTTGCTAGGCAACGGACCAATGGAACACTGTCGCCTAGCAACGGGCCGTTGTTAGGTATTTGGACAATGGACCATTGTTGATTCACAATGGACCATTGTTGAATATGGACAATGGACCATGGTTGCTAAGCAAGGGTCACCCGACAACAGTTGCTAGGCAACGGGACCAATGGAACACTGTCGGCCTAGCAACGGGCCGTTGTTAGGTATTTGGACAATGGACCATTGTTGATTCACAATGGACCATTGTTGAATATGGACAATGGACCATGGTTGCTAAGCAAGGGTCACCCGACAACGGTTGCTAGGCAACGGACCAATGGAACACTGTCGCCTAGCAACGGGCCGTTGTTAGGTATTTGGACAATGGACCATTGTTGATTCACAATGGACCATTGTTGAATATGGACAATGGACCATGGTTGCTAAGCAAGGGTCACCCGACAACGGTTGCTAAGCAACGGACCAATGGAAACACTGTCACCTGGGCAACGGGCCGTTGTTAGGTATTTTGACAATGGACCATTGTTGATTCACAATGGACGATTGTTGAATATGGACAATGGACCATGGTTGCTAAGCAAGAAGGGTCACCCGACAACGGTTGCTAGGCAACGGACCAATGGAACACTGTCGCCTAGCAACGGGCCGTTGTTCGGTATTTGGACAATGGACCATTGTTGATTCACAATGGACCATTGTTGAATATGGACAATGGGACCATGGTTTGCCTAAGCAAGGGTCACCCGACAACGGTTGCTAGGCAACGGACCAATGGAACACTGTCGCCTAGCAACGGGCCGTTGTTAGGTATTTGAACAATGGACCATTGTTGATTCACAATGGACCATTGTTGAATATGGACAATGGACCATGGTTGCTAAGCAAGGGTCACCCGACAACGGTTGCTAGGCAACGGACCAATGGAACACTGTCGCCTAGCAACGGGCCCGTTGTTAGGTATTTGGACAATGGACCATTGTTGATTCACAATGGACCATTGTTGAATATGGACAATGGACCATGGTTGCTAAGCAAGGGGTCACCCGACAACGGTTGCTAGGCAACGGACCAATGGAACACTGTCGCCTAGCAACGGGCCGTTGTTAGGTATTTGGACAATGGACCATTGTTGATTCACAATGGACCATTGTTGAATATGGACAATGGACCATGGTTGCTAAGCAAGGGTCACCCGACAATGATTGCTAGGCAACGGACCAATGGAACACTGTCGCCTGGCAACGAGCCGTTGTTAGGTATTTGGGACAATGGACCATTGTTGATTCACAATGGACCATTGTTGAATATGGACAATGGACCATGGTTGCTAAGCAAGGGTCACCCGACAACGGTTGCTAGGCAACGGACCCAATGGAACACTGTCGCCTAGCAACGGGCCGTTGTTAGGTATTTGGACAATGGACCATTGTTGATTCACAATGGACGATTGTTGAATATGGACAATGGACCATGGTTGCTAAGCAAGGGTCACCCGACAACGGTTGCTAGGCAACGGACCAATGGAACACTGTCGCCTAGCAAACGGGCCGTTGTTAGGTATTTGGACAATGGACCATTGTTGATTCACAATGGACCATTGTTGAATATGGACAATGGACCATGGTTGCTAAGCAAGGGTCACCCGACAACGGTTGCTAGGGCAACGGACCAATGGAACACTGTCGCCTAGCAACGGGCCGTTGTTAGGTATTTGGACAATGGACCATTGCTGATTCACAATGGACCATTGTTGAATATGGACAATTTTACCATGGTTGCTAAGCAAGGGTCACCCGACAACGGTTGCTAGGCAACGGGACCAATGGAACACTGTCGCCTAGCAACGGGCCATTGTTAGGTATTTGGACAATGGACCATTGTTGAATATGGACAATGGACCATGGTTGCTAAGCAAGGGTCACCTGACAACGGTTGCTAGGCAACGGACCAATGGAACACTGTCGCCTAGCAACGGGCCGTTGTTAGGTATTTGGACAATGGACCCATTGTTGATTCACAATGGACCATTGTTGAATATGGACAATGGACCATGGTTGCTAAGCAAGGGTCACCCGACAACGGTTGCTAGGCAACGGACCAATGGAACACTGTCCGCCTAGCAACGGGCCGTTGTTCGGTATTTGGACAATGGACCATTGTTGATTCACAATGGACCATTGTTGATATGGACAATGGACCATGGTTGCTAAGCAAGGGTCACCCGACAACGGTTGCTAGGCAACGGACCAATGGAACACTGTCGCCTGGCAACGAGCCGTTGTTAGGTATTTGGACAATGGACCATTGTTGATTCACAATGGACCATTGTTGAATATGGGACAATGGACCATGGTTGCTAAGCAAGGGTCACCCCGACAACGGTTGCTAGGCAACGGACCCAATGGAACACTGTCGCCTAGCAACGGGCCGTTGTTAGGTATTTGGACAATGGATCATTGTTGATTCACAATGGACCATTGTTGAATATGGACAATGGACCATGGTTGCTAAGCAAGGGTCCACCCGACAACGGTTGCTAGGCAACGGACCAATGGAACACTGTCGCCTAGCAACGGGCCGTGTTCGGTATTTGGACAATGGACCATTGTTGATTCACAATGGACCATTGTTGAATATGGACAATGGACCATGGTTGCTAAGCAAGGGTCACCCGGACAACGGTTGCTAGGCAACGGGACCAATGGAAAACTGTCGCCTAGCAACGGGTCGTTGTTAGGTATTTGGACAATGCACCATTGTTGATTCACAATGGACCATTGTTGAATATGGACAATGGGACCATGGTTGCTAAGCAAGGGTCACACCGACAACGGGTTGCTAGGCAACGGACCAATGGAACACTGTCGCCTAGCAACGGGCCGTTGTTAGGTATTTGGACAATGACCATTGTTGATTCACAATGGACGATTGTTGAATATGGACAATGGACCTCATGGTTGCCTAAGCAAGGGTCACCCGACAACGGTTGCTAGGCAACGGACCAATGGAACACTGTCGCCTAGCAACGGGCCGTTGATCGGTAATTGGACAATGGACCATTGTTGATTCACAATGGACCATTGTTGAATATGGACAATGGACCATGGTTGCTAAGCAAGGGTCACCCGACAACGGTTGCTAGGCAACGGACCAATGGAACACTGTCGCCTAGCAACGGGCCGTTGTTAGGTATTTGGACAATGGACCATTGTTGATTCACAATGGACCATTGTTGAATATGGACAATGGACCATGGTTGCTAAGCAAGGGTCACCCGACAACGGTTGCTAGGCACGGGACCAATGGAACACTGTCGCCTAGCAACGGGCCGTTGTTAGGTAATATTGGACAATGGACCATTGTTGATTCACAATGGACCATTGTTGAATATGGACCAATGGACCATGGTTGCTAAGCAAGGGTCACCCGACAATGGTTGCTAGGCAACGGACCAATTGAAACACTGTCGCCTGGCAACGAGCCGTTGTTAGGTATTTGGACAATGGACCATTGTTGATTCACAATGGACCATTGTTGAATATGGACAATGGACCATGGTTTGCTAAGCAAGGGTCACCCGACAACGGTTGCTAGGCAACGGACCAATAGAACACTGTCGCCCTAGCAACGGGCCGTTGTTAGGTATTTGGACAATGGACCATTGTTGATTCATAATGGACCATTGTTGAATATGGACAATGGACCATGGTTGCTAAGCAAGGGTCACCCGACAACGGTTGCTAGGCAACAGACCAATGGAACACTGTCGCCTGGCAATGGGCCGTTGTTAGGTATTTGGACAATGGACCATTGTTGATTCACAATAGACCATTGTTGAATATGGACAATAGACCATGGTTGCTAAGCAAGGGTCACCCGACAAAGGTTGCTAGGCAACGGGACCAATGGAACACTGTCGCCTAGCAACGGGCCGTTGATAGGTATTTGGACAATGGACCATTGTTGAATATGGACAATGGACCATGGTTGCTAAGCAAGGGTCGCCCGACAACGGTTGCTAGGCAATGGACCAATGGAACACTGTCGCCTAGCAACGGGCCATTGTTAGGTCATTTGGACAATGGACCATTGTTTGAATATGGACCAATGGACCATGGTTGCTAAGCAAGGGTCACCCGACAAACGGTTGCTAGGCAACGGACCAATGGAACACTGTCGCCTAGCAACGGGCCATTGTTAGGTATTTGGACAATGGACCATTGTTGATTCACAATGGACCATTGTTGAATATGGACAATGGACCATGGTTGCTAAGCAAGGGTCACCTGACAACGGTTGCTAGGCAACGGACCAATGGAACACTGTCGCCTAGCAACGGGCCGTTGTTAGGTATTTGGACAATGGACCATTGTTGATTCACAATGGACCATTGTTGAATATGGACAATGGACCATGGTTGCTAAGCAAGGGTCACCCGACAACAGTTGCTAGGCAACGGACCAATGGAACACTGTCGCCTAGCAACGGGCCGTTGTTAGGTATTTGGACAATGGACCATTGTTGATTCACAATGGACCATTGTTGAATATGGACAATGGACCATGGTTGCTAAGCAAGGGTCACCCGACAACGGTTGCTAGGCAACGGACCAATGGAACACTGTCGCCTAGCAACGGGCCGTTGTTAGGTATTTGGACAATGGACCAATGTTGATTCACAATGGACCATTGTTGAATATGGACAATGGACCATGGTTGCTAAGCAAGGGTCACCCGACAACGGTTGCTAAGCAACGGACCAATGGAACACTGTCACCTGGCAACGGGCCGTTGTTAGGTATTTGGACAATGGACCATTGTTGATTCACAATGGACGATTGTTGAATATGGACAATGGACCATGGTTGCTAAGCAAGGGTCACCCCGACAACGGTTGCTAGGCAACGGACCAATGGAACACTGTCGCCTACCAACGGGCCGTTGTTCGGTATTTGGACAATGGGACCATTGTTGATTCACAATGGAACATTGTTGAATATGGACAATGGACCATGGTTGCTAAGCAAGGGTCACCCGACAACGGTTGCTAGGCAACGGACCAATGGAACACTGTCGCCTAGCAACGGCCGTTGTTAGGTATTTGGACAATGGACCTTGTTGATTCACAATGGACCATTGTTGAATATGGACAATGGGACCATGGTTGCTAAGCAAGGGTCACCCGACAACGGTTGCTAGGCAACGGACCAATGGAACACTGTCGCCTAGCAACGGGCCATTGTTAGGTATTTGGACAATGGACCATTGTTGAATATGGACAATGGACCATGGTTGCTAAGCAAGGGTCACCCCGACAACGGTTGCTAGGCAACGGACCAATGGAACACTGTCGCCTAGCAACGGGCCGTTGTTAGGTATTTGGACAATGGACCATTGTTGATTCACAATGGACGATTGTTGAATATGGACAATGGACCATGGTTGCTAAGCAAGGGTCACCCCGACAACGGTTGCTAGGCAACGGACCAATGGAACACTGTCGCCTAGCAACGGGCCGTTGATCGGTAATTGGACAATGGACCATTGTTTGAATCACAATGGACCATTGTTGAATATGGACAATGGACCATGGTTGCTAAGCAAGGGTCACCCGACAACGGTTGCTAGGCAACGGACCAATGGAACACTGTCGCCTAGCAACGGGCCGTTGTTAGGTATTTGGACAATGGACCATTGTTGATTCACAATGGACCATTGTTGAATATGGACAATGGACCATGGTTGCTAAGCAAGGGTCACCCGACAACGGTTGCTAGGCAACGGACCAATGGAACACTGTCGCCTAGCAACGGGCCGTTTGTTAGGTATTTGGGACAATGGACCATTGTTGATTCACAATGGACCATTGTTGAATATGGACAATGGACCAATGGTTGCTAAGCCAAGGGTCCCTACCCGACAATGGTTGCTAGGCAACGGACCAATTGAACACTGTCGCCTGGCAACGAGCCGTTGTTAGGTATTTGGACAATGGACCATTGTTGATTCACAATGGACCATTGTTGAATATGGACAATGGACACCATGGTTGCTAAGCAAGGGTCACCCGACAACGGTTGCTAGGCAACGGACCAATGGAACACTGTCGCCTAGCAACGGGCCGTTGTTAGGTATTTGGACAATGGACCATTGTTGATTCATAATGGACCATTGTTGAATATGGACAATGGACCATGGTTGCTAAGCAAGGGTCACCCGACAACGGTTGCTAGGCAACAGACCAATGGAACACTGTCGCCTGGCAATGGGCCCGTTGTTAGGTATTTGGACAATGGACCATTGTTGATTCACAATAGACCATTGTTGAATATGGACAATAGACCATGGTTGCTAAGCAAGGGTCACCCGACAAGGTTGCTAGGCAACGGACCAATGGAACACTGTCGCCTAGCAACGGGCCGTTGATAGGTATTTGGACAATGGACCATTGTTGAATATGGACAATGGACCATGGTTGCTAAGCAAAGGGTCGCCCGACAACGGTTGCTAGGCAACGGACCAATGGAACCACTGTCGCCTAGCAACGGGCCATTGTTAGGTATTTGACAATGGACCATTGTTGAATATGGACAATGGACCATGGTTGCTAAGCAAGGGGTCACCCGACAACGGTTGCTAGGCAACGGACCAATGGAACACTGTCGCCTAGCAACGGGGCCATTGTTAGGTATTTGGACAATGGACCATTGTTGATTCACAATGGACCATTGTTGAATATGGACACATGGACCATGGTTGCTAAGCAAGGGTCACCTGACAACGGTTGCTAGGCA